>NC_062561.1:38492678-38797500 GCF_022837055.1 Prionailurus viverrinus
ACTATCACTATTTTTCTGTTCTTACCCAGGTGAATGAGAGGAAAAAAGCCAAAAAATGCCCCCAGTGGTTTCCTGCTTCAAAACCCTTGCAATTCAAAATGTGGTCCTCAGATCAGTAGTGCTTTGGCATCCTCTGAGGACCTGACAGAAGTATGAAAGGCCAGACCCCCACCCCAAATCTCTGAACTCTCTGTAGGTATGCAAGATCCACAGGTGACTCACATGCAATGCATGATGAAGTCAGAATAGACCGCCACTCGATACATTTCTGCAAAATAAGAGGCAAAGAAAAGAAAAACACAAAACCTTAGCCCATTTGTATTTCCTAAAGTCCACTAAGCATCAGACTCAAGGAAGGGCAATGGAAAAAACTTTCTTTCGGCCAAGTACTATATATGTAATCATGTATTCCATTTTGTGGTATCACGGGCCACATTTTCAAAACAACTGTTTCCTGGGGAAATAAACTATCTGGCAGAATTCAGTAACTGCATGTGAATAATGAAACTCAATGGAGGATTACAACAGTTCCTGATTTAAATAGGAGGGTGCTTCGGTGTTAAAACCATGTGTTTTTTTTTTATTTAAAAAAATGTTTTTAACGTTTATTTATTTTTGAGACAGAGACAGAGCATGAATGGGGGAGGGGCAGAGAGACAGGGAAACACAGAATCAGAAGCAGGCTCCAAGCTGTTAGCACAGAGCCTGACACGGGGCTCGAACTCACGGACTGTGAGATCGTGACCTGAGCTGAAGTTGGACGCTTAACCAACTGAGCCACCCAGGCGCCCCAAAACCATGGGTTTTTAAAGCAGAAAGCTTACAGACCTTTTTAAAAACTTATAATGCAACATGGAAGACACGACATGCTATCATTTCTCTTCATTTTCAGATCCCAGGGTCCTCCCTTTTTCTAACAAAATCTGAGGAATTCTCCTGTTGGATTTTTTTTCCCTTTAGTGAAAATTCTGTAATCATTTTAGATGTCTCTACAGAAAATGTGTAATTAATGATGTGAAGTGGTTTGTAAGGGAACATTTTATCAGAAAGTACAAGCGAGTAAATGAACTCTTACAATTCAATTCTATGCTTCAGTTTCAAATATAATATGCAAATCTCTACCCTTTGAAACCCTATAAAATGACTTTCTGAACTCTATTATCCTAGGTTTAGTATAGTGATTAGACTGGGTCATCTCCTCTACATTGTCAGAAACTGTGCTATTTGGTAATTATCTAATTGTTGTTTTATTTCCATTTTGATTATTTTATTCTCTGTTATTATTTTATCTTGGGCCTCAGACACATTTTTTCATATTAAAATTGCATTTGATTAGCTTTCAACTTTCTCAGACACACATGATGAAGGGGTTTAAATCAATGTATCCTTCTATGTTTTGGCCTATTTCTTTGTTGCAATTCAAGTGACAAATTGCTATTTATTTGTCTGATAACTATTATCAAATATTTCAGCATGTGAGTTGCTATTATCCAAGGGAATTTAAGTCAACAAACATGTACTTAAAAAGTAGTAGTGAAAAAAACACTATTCATAAAGTCAAATGTCCTGTAGTTTTTTTGGTCTGGCAGACTAGTTACAGATGTTACAGACATATAAAAACATATCGTTAGTGGAACAGGAACCTGATTCCACATGGGTACTTGACATTCTCAAGGTCTCACAACCACTTTGAATAAGCTAAGCCTGAAACCACTGGTCACTTTATTATTTTTTTAAACACTGAAATCAACCAAGCTATTTCTAGCCCCCATTTCTTTAACTTGGATAATCAAAATGAGTTTAATAAAACCCTGTCAACCAAATATCACATTATGCATAATAACATGTATCTCAAAGGTTATATTAAATGGAAAGATGAATCTGGAAAGCTAAGAGAATTACAGGTCATGGCTCAATGTAAAATCACCATGGAAACAGCTTTCATGGCCAATTTGTGGGGAGATGTCAAAAGGCAGTAACCTGTGACTTCTTTTTCCAAAGCCTTGTCTATGAAGGTTACAGGTTCTATATCTGCTTTCATGATGACATTTGTCTATGTTTTTGTAGGTTTCTATTCTGACAAGCACAAAACCCTGCACCAAATTGAACCTGTCCTTTGTGATGAGGCTGTTGAACAGAAGAGCAGCATAGCAGTCTGTCTATTCTTGCTCCACATTCAGCTAAATGCCAACTCTGATCCCTTTGAGATGGTGCACAGGCTGAACTCAGGGAGAGTGTCATCTCTCAGTATCCAAGCTTCTTCAGAGAACCATGTGGTGAAACTTCTTGATTAAGGTCATGTTTTTAGTCCATGGCGTCAATTTTTTTTATAAGCTAAAGGATTATCTATCATCTATCTCTATATAAATATAGATACAAATAGATAAGATAGTGCTTCGAGCTTTTACTTCCAAATGATTAAACTATGCAAAGATAAATTATACAATTCAGATATTAGTTTTGCATTATCTTATATAGTTTTGCATTGCAGTCTTTGTGATAAAATTGCATCTTTTGGGGCTTTATGTAAATCAGGCATGTATCAAAGAATCCTTTTAATGTGAGACTATATTGTACTGTAAAATAACTATTTTCATCTTGGCTTTGCCTACTAGATAGAATAATTATATTAAACCTTGATCTCTAGTCATTGCAAGCCATCAGTTTTAGATGTTTTATGAGCTTATCGGTAGTTTCCAAAAGACATCAGTATTCAGGCTTTATAGACTTGGGTAGAAAACTATGTGTCCTTGGATGGGGACTCATACCAAGTCTAGACAGAATTACCTTTTGCAACCATGTTCTTTCCATACTCTTTACCCGTAGCTTATAGCTTAAAATATTTTGAGTCTTCAGGGTCACTTACCTTTTAACTTAAAGTTGTGGCTATGTACTCTAGTGTCAGTACAAGGATATGTAACTAGAAAAAAGGTCTCTTTCCAGTACGACATACTCATTTCTTTTTTCAATCCCAAAGATCACTAGTTTCAGCTTTGACCGTTGCTGATTTAAAAGGGAATTGAAACCACTAAAAACTTGAGACCATTGATCTTTTTTTTTTTTTTAAGAATTGTTAAAAAGGGAATCCAGACCATTAACTGGAATTCCAACTACTCTTCTTAATTAAAATAATATTATGGCTATGAGGACAAACTCATTATTTTCCAGGATACTCATTCCCCAAGAGACTCAAAACAAACATCCCATTTTAAAATGGAAAACGTTTTAATAGAAAAAAAATGTATAATTTGGCTTAAAGTACTCCAGTATTCATGAAAAAAAAAGTATTAATTGCAATTTCTGTTGCATTTCAAATAAGCAATTAGGGGTGTCTGGGTGGCTCAGTCAGTTAAGCGTCTGACGTCGGCTCAGGTCATGATCTCACAGTTGATGGTTTCAAGCCCAGCGTCAGGCTCTGTGATGACAGCTCAGAGCCTGGTGCCTGCTTCTGTCTCCCTCTCTATCTCTGCCCCTCCCCTGCTTGCACTCTCTCTCTCTCTCAAAAATAAATAAATGTTAAAAAAAATAAAAATAAACATGCAATCCTATTATAACCTAAGATAAGAGAAATTAGCTCGTAGCTAATGAGATTTTTCTGGTACACACAAAGTTGACTGCCTCATTTGGTTATTATAGCTTTTGAAATAATTGTGACAATTTCTGCTTCACATAGTTGAGAAGGTCAGTTGAAGAGCTTTACATGTTCTTTAAAAGTCAGTGAGATGGCTACTTCTTTTTTCCCCTGATATGTAGCTACACAGGCATCTGAGTAGAAGTTCCTTTGAAAACTATAGTATATGTATACATGTGTATTCACATTAAGCTTTTAATGTGACAACCTGACTTCTTTGAATTTGATGTTTTATAAATTTGTCTCTGATACCATACAGCTCATCTTCCAAAGTTTTAAAAGAAAATTCTATTTTCTGTAAGTTATCTTTACAAAAGAAAAATTACATAAATATATTGTGTTGATAGAATAATTACAATGAAAGGAACTACTTTTTTAAAAAATTTTTTAACATTATTTATTTTTGAACAGAGAGAGACAGAGCATGAACGGGGGAGGGGCAGAGAGAGAGGGAGACACAGAATCGGAAGCAGGCTCCAGGCTCTGAGCCATCAGCCCAGAGTCCGACACGGGGCTCGAACTCACGGACGGCGAGATCGTGACCTGAGCTGAGGTCAGACGCTTAACCGACTGAGCCACCCAGGCGCCCCTAAAAGGAACTACTTTAAGTGACTTTAAAATACAGTAATTAGAGTTGGGCTCCTGGTCAGGTGACCCAAAAAATGGGAAGAGGGTAAAACTGCTGTTAGTATCACATTGTTAGTAGCCACCTGGAATTGTTTTTCTGAGATACAAGTTTTCTGAATAATTATGTAAGTGCCTAACATGGAAAAAAGAGATCCTGATTTCATTTTAAATTCAGAACTGTATGTGTAATCTTATATTTAAACTCATCATGTATTTTCAAACTTAAAACACATTTCCTAGCTCTGTTAAATCGAGAGGACTGGAATCATTGATCAAGTCAATAAACAGACACTGTTATAGTCTACACTGTGATTTCTAAATATCATTTCTCATTTAAAAATTTTTTGGATTTAAGGCCTAGACAGGAAGTATACAAAATAATTTGGGAACATCCTCTCATACCAAAAGAAAGAAAACTAAAGAAATTTACAAAGTTCATGTCAAAAGGAGGTAGAAACCAAATTAAGTAGGTTATCGTGGGACAAAGTTGGACACATTTAAGCATTGATAGTAATTAAAAAAAAGTGGTTTAAAATACCTAAAAGGTTTAAACCCAAGAGGTCTTAATGGCACTCAAAACCCACAAAATTTCATTGAATACCAGAAAATCAACTCTATTATTCTGGAAAATGGTGGAAAAAAAAGTATTCTTTAGACTAACCAACAAGCTGATGAAGGGAAGATTTTCTGTATAGCTGTCTATCCATAATAAATAAGGAATGGTAAGCTATAAAGAATAAAATACCTATGAATAAACCTAACCAAGGAGGTAAAAGACCTGCACGTTGAAAACTGTAATACATTGACAAAGGAAACTGAGGATGATGCAGAGAAATGGAAAACTAGTCCATACTCATGGATTGAAAGAATATCATTAAAATGTCCATTCTACTCAAAGAAATCTTACAGATTCAACTCAATCCTTATCAAAATACCAACAGCAGTTTTCACAGCCCTAGAACAAATAATCCTAAAAATGGTATGGAACCACCGAAGACCCTGAATAGCTAAAACAATCTTGAGAAAGAAAACAAAACTGGAGGTATCACAATCCCAGATTTTAAGATTGAATACAAAGCTATAGCAATCAAAATTGTATGGTACTGGCACAAAAATAGACACATAGATTAATGGAACAGAATAGTGAGCCCAAAAATAATCCCCTGCTTACAGGGTCAGTCTGCAACAAAGCAGACAAGAATGTACAATGGAAAAAAAAGTCCCTTTGACCAATGTCCAGTTGGGAAAACTAGACAATTACATGCAAAAGAGTGAAACTGGACCACTTTCTTCCACCATACACAAAAATAAACTTAAAATGGATTAAAGATCTGAATATAAGACTTGAAACCATAAAACCCCTAAAAGGAAACATAGGGAGTAATCTCTTGGACATCAGCCTTAGCAACACATTTATGGATATGTCTCCTCAGACAAGACAAATAAAAGCAAAAATTAACTTTTGGGATGATACTAAACCAAAAACTTTTGCACAATGAAGAAAACTATCAGCAAAACAAAAAGGCATCCCAGTCAATGGGAGAAGATATTTGTAAGTGATATGTCCGATAAGGGGTTAATATCCAAAATATATAAAGAACGTATACAACTCAACACCACAAATAATCTGATTAAAAATGGGCAGAGCACCTGAATAGACATTTTTCCAAAAAGACCTACAGATGACCAACAGACACATGAAAAGATGTTGAACATCTCCAATCATCAGGGTAATGCATTGAAAACAATGAAAAATCTTATACCTGTCAAAACAGCTAGAATCAGAAAGAAACAACAAGTGTTGACAAGAATGTGGAGAAAAAGAAACACTCCACTGTGGGTGGGAATGCCAATTGGTGTGTCAACTGTGGAAAACAGTATGGAGGCTCTTTAAAAAATTAAAAAGAATATTACCATATGATCCAAGAATTCCACTACTGGGTATTTACTCAAAACAAAACAAAACAAAAACAAAACAAAAAAACCCACTAATTCCAAAGTGTGTGTGTGTGTGTGTGTACAGCTAATGAAATATTATTCAGCCATAAAAAAAGAATGAAATCTTGCTATTGGCAACAACATGGATGGATTTAGCGGTAACCACACTAAATGAAATATGTCAAAAAGATGAAAAGAAATGCCGTATGATTTCACCCATATGTGTAATCCAAAAACCAAAGCAAATACCAATAATACCAAGAAATACAGAGAACTGATGGCTGCCCGAGGAGAGGGAGATAAGAGGATGGACGAAATTGTTGAAGGCAAGGGGAAGGCCAGGCTTCCAGTTATGGAATGAACAAGTTACAGGCCACAGCATGAGAATATAGTCAATGTTACGTAACAGCATTATACGGTCAAAGTTGGTAACTACACTTTTGGTGAACATAGTGTAACAAATGGACGTGTCCAATGTTGTACACCTGAAACTAATGTAACATTGTGTGTCAGCTATACTTCAGTCAAAAGAAAAAGAAGGAATGAGAAAATATTAACGTTTTTAAGGCTTTTAAAAATAGCAAAAATAAGGGTCAAATTTTTTTTTTTGTGTTAACTACACAAAGATTTTTGTTACTCCGTATGGAAATGTACAATAGCACTACTAAAGAACACTAGCCAAAAAAAAAAAAAAAATGCCAAATATTATTCTTATCAAGCCTGGACAAACCAATTTATAGAAAATTTAAAGGATGGAGATACAAGTTACAGGACAACACAGGGATACAAGAAATAAGACCCTGACTAGTTAACTTTACAGATTATACAGCATGGTTTCTTTCTCTCTTTCTTTGTCTTTAAAGGGAGAGAGAAAGAAAAGGAGAGAGAGAGAGATAATCTCAAGCAGATGTAGGCTCAGTCTCACAACTGTGATCTCATGGCCTGAGCCAAAATCAAGACTTGGCTGCTTAACTTACTGAACCACCCAGGTGCCCCTTGATGTGTTTTGTTGTTGTTGTATTTTTTTAAATTTTTTAATGTTTTATTTTATTTTTGAGACAGAGAGAGACAGAGCATGAACAGGGGAGGGTCAGAGAGAGAGGGAGACACAGAATCTGAAGCAGGCTCTGGGCTCCGAGCTGTCAGCACATGGCTGGAACTCAAGACTGCAAGATCATGACCCGAGCCGAAGTCGGAAGCTCAATGGACTGAGCCACCCAGGCACCCCTGTTGTTGTTGTTTAATTTTTGAGAGAGCACAAGCAGGGGAGGTACAGAGAGAGAAGGACAGAGGATCTGAAGGGCGCTCTGTGCTGACATCAGAGTGCCCGATGCTGGGCTAGATCTCACTAACCGTGAGATCACGACCAGAGGCGAAGTCAGACCTTCAACCAACTGAGCTACCCAGGTGTCCCCAATATGGTTTCATTTTTTTTTTTAACGTTTATTTATTTTTGAGACAGAGAGAGACAGAGCATGAACAGAGGAGGGTCAGAGAGAGAGGGAGACACAGAATCGGAAACAGGCTCCAGGCTCTGAGCCATCAGCCTAGAGCCCAACACGGGCTCGAACTCATGGAGTGCGAGATCATGACCTGAGCCGAAGTCAGCCGCTTAACCGACTGAGCCACCCAGGGGCCCCCAGTATGATTTCTTAAAAACAAAATTATAAGAAGGAATAAAAGTTTAAAGGACAATGTATAGAGTTCTAAAAACCATAGTAGCTAATTGCAGTGTATAAACTTGTTTCCTAATTCAGGTAATTATAGTGCCATCATGATATTGATCCTGAAACTTAAAGCAAATTTAACATACAGATTTTATTGATACCCTCATTTAATTAAATCAGTTATTTTATTTTATTATTATTTTTTTAATTTTTATTTATTTTATTTTTTTTTTAAATTTTTTTTTCAACGTTTATTTATTTTTGGGACAGAGAGAGACAGAGCATGAACGGGGGAGGGGCAGAGAGAGAGGGAGACACAGAATTGGAAACAGGCTCCAGGCTCTGAGCCATCAGCCCAGAGCCCGACACGGGACTCGAACCCACGGACCGCGAGATCGTGACCTGGTTGAAGTCGGACGCTTAACCGACTGCGCCACCCAGGCGCCCCTATTTTTTTTTTTTTAAAGACATGTTTAGGGTCGCCTGGGTAGCTCATTTGGTTAAGCATCCAACTCCTGATTTTGGCTCAGGTCATGAACTCAGGATTAGTGGATTCAAGCCCCATGAAGGGCTCTGAGCTGACAGTGTGGAGCCTGCTTGGGATTCTCATTCTCATTTTCTCTCTCTCTCTCTCAAAAATAAATAAACATTTAAAAATTAAAAAAATTAAAAAGGCATGTTTGAGACAATAGGAAACAGCATTTGAAATTACTGTTATTGTATTAGGTTTTATAACAGCATGGCAACTGAGTGTCTGGGACCCTCTCCCTATTGCAGTGGCCTGAAAAACATCATTTTCCACTTTCCCATGAATGGTATATTCCTTCTACAACCTAGATGCATATTTGCCTAATTCATTTGAAAAGATCTCTTCAATCAGGATAACTTCACATAAATGTGTAAGCACACAAAAGGGGATGAGAGAATAAAGGAAGGGAAAGTAAGGAGAAAAAGTGGGGAAAGAGTGAAGAAGGTGGAATAAAATGGCAGGCAAACAACATTTAATTCTTAAACGTAATGAGTTCTTGTGTCTAAACCAAAGATAGAAAGAATATTTAATTTATAAGCATCGGTGATCAACTCTGTGGGGATTCTGTCTCCCCCAAATACAATTTTCTGTCATTTAAAGAATGTACAGGCAATAGTTTCTGCTTTCATTTTCTCTTTGTCACAAAATTCAAGTGGAATATCTACTTCAAGAAGTTGTATATCTGGGTTAAGGAAATAATTCAGAATAGGTAGGCAGTTAATTTGTGGGTCTTTGTATTTATGTATGGCTCATCTCCCACGTGCGGAGAAAATTGAGGCTATCATTGTCCACATTTTTACTAATGATACCTTAAATTTACCCAATAAAACACTGTTTGTTTGTTTTTTTTAATATGGCTTTTTGGTGTTGTTTTAGCAACCACTATGTGTCAGGCACTGTCCTTGGAATTAGAAATTCAAAGATAAATAAGGCTTATTTCAGCTCCCAAGAAGCTCATATTTTCATTCTGGAAACAGATTTAGAAAAAGATAAATAAAAACTTAGTGTACATTTCCTTGTTTCTCATTTTAGATTATTTTACCCATTTTAATGTTAATTTCATTTTACTCTTGCAAATCTTTTTTTTATACCATTTATATGAAGTTAAATCAGCATATATCTCCACACATAGCACCACTGCACTCACATTTCAAAAGGATCACCAAAAGGGAACCATTTTAGACTAAGAAGAAAACTTACTTTTTATAGAGTTGAAAGAACACAGTTCACAAATAATAAATTCATGTTTCTCATTCACACAATCCATTGCCTTTTCAAAATTGCTTCATTCTTTGAATAATACTGGTACGTAATGCTCAAGTACACTGATATTTCCTATGTTTGAAACACTAACCTCCCCATTAATAGTGTTGACCTTCAGAGGCTTGTTCAGTTTATGTTTGATAAACTTACTATAAAGAAAAGATCCCGCTCTTTTCTGTCTGTGAGTTCCTATTAAAATTTCAACAGTAGTTCTTTCAAGGCTGTAATGTCACCAATAGTTGCTCCTTTCACTGCTAAATGATTATAATCAGTTGCTAACTGAAACTCTTGTTTGCTCTTGAATGATTCATTTCTTAAGAATACATCATTTTGGGCAAGTTTTATAAATGAATAACATGTGCCAGCTATCAATAACAATGAAATTAAGTAGTATGCTTGATAAATAGAGCCTTGATTATGAGAGAGGTAATCTCCTAATTTTTTACGGCCTACTGAGAAAATGATCATTAGATGTGGTGAAAATCTCTACCAAGCACTCACTCAGAGCAATGAAAATCTATACTCCAGCAGTGACTATGTTCCATTTAATATTTCCCTCCCTTTCCTCCCCTCCATTTCCCTTAATCAAAAGGAGAAATCCTTTTAAAAGCCATCCACAATCTGTGTGAAACTTTCCAAGGAAGGTTTATTGAATTGTTTTCTGTTCAACTGCTCTCAGAAAAACATTGGCAGCTACTCTCAGATGCAGTAAAATCATAAAGACATTCCTTACCCTTCTTGATCTTTTGGTTTATGCTTCTCTAACCTTCTAGCAGAAAAAAAAAAAGACAAGAAAAAGGAAAACTCTCAATCTGGATCCATAGATAATTGGCAAATGGCAAAAGGGAGACTCAATTAGCTCAGATTATTAACAGAGACATGCTACATCTGGTCATGGCTGAGTCTGTTTGTCCAGAAATATCTATCAAATAAATGATTAAAATCAAGACCCGGCAGATGTGCATCTCTCCACATGTGACCCTATTTCTCTAATGTATGAAAATGCACTTAGTTTCATCTGAGAATTTTTTCTTCTTAATTATACAACTTAAAGTCAAGATTTGGAAATTGGAAAATAACCTGGAAAAAGACATCTGTACATGTTTATTTAAGTTTTCCCTCTTGAATCTCGCCTCTGCTGCGCTAGAATGATGTAGAATGAGAAACAATCTGTATTCTTGCCTTTTGCTCACAGCCCTGAAGGAAAACCTGCTGGGATTGGCTGCAGATGGTTTCATTGCAAGAGAAGAATGTGCCTGCTCTTGGCTGCCTGTTCTGTATGCATGATCAAGCCCCAGTCAATGCTTCATGTGCCTCATTAACTGTGGGACAGGAAGAAGTATGATGCTCCCAGAATACATGCCCTTTTCTCTAGCTAAGGCCAGTCTTGTGAAAAGGAAACACTTAAAAATTAAAAGGACGGCTTGTAAAAAAATATTTTTTTTACTACCAAATTCAGTCTTCCTTTATTGACTCAACTGTGAATAGCTGACAAAATGTTATTAAAGAGACCATTCACTCACAACTGGGCTGACTTGTTTACCTTGAAGTAGATAATAGTGGAAAGGAAAATGCACCATCATTTGCTAGGACCCTAAGTATGAGGTACATAAGGGACTAAGATCATACGATGTAAAATCAGAAGGAACAATTATATGAGGGAACCAGAGAGTTAAATTATCTTAAAATCTGTTTGCTCATGGCAATTGTGCATTAGTTTACTAAGTATAATTTTGCCACTTGAATAAGCTTAAAGCAATTTTGCTTTGAGTTTCCAAATGTAATTAAAACATTTTAAAATTATTAAAATGAGGATAATGAACATTTATTGAACTCTTATGATAACCAGGTGCTTTAGATTTATATATAATTTCATCTCCCCGATAATATTGCAAAGTAGTTATTATCATCTCATTTTATAGGTAAAGCTAAAAGATTTTAAGTGCCTTGCTCCAGATAACTTGAAAATAAATTGGGGTTGGGGAAGCCAAGGCTTTCTCCAGACCAATGAAAACCCTGAGCCTTCTCTACTGCATCACAGGCTAGCTGGGGGTAGAGATGGAAGCAAGATAGAGAAGAGTTTGGGGCACCGAGGATTCCTAACTGATGCACTCTTTCCACATGATGGTAAAATTTTCATCAGAATATTTAAAATAACCAGTTTGTAGCATGGTATTGGCAAAAAACAGACACATACACCAATGGAATAGAATAGAAACCCCACGGGGCGCCTGGGTGGCTCGGTTAAGCGGCCGACTTCACCTCAGGTCATGATCTCAGGGTCCGTGAGTTCGAGCCCCGTGTCGGGCTCTGTGCTGACAGCTCAGAGCCTGGAGCCTGTTTCAGATTCTGTGTCTCCCTCTCTCTGACCCTCCCCCGTTCATGCTCTGTCTCTCTCTGTCCCAAAAATAAATAAATTTAAAAAAAACCCAGAACTAGACCCACAAACGTATGGCCAACTCATCTTTGACAAAGCAGGAAAGAATATCCAATGGAAAAAAGACTGTCTCTTTAACAAATGGTGCTGGGAGAACTGGACAGCAACATGCAGAAGGTTGAAACTAGACCACTTTCTCACACCATTCACAAAAATAAACTCAAAATGGATAAAGGACCTGAATGTGACACACGAAACCATCAGAACCCTAGAGGAGAAAGCAGGAAAAGACCTCTCTGACCTCAGCCGCAGCAATTTCTTACTTGACACATCCCCAAAGGCAAGGGAATTAAAAGCAAAAATGAACTACTGGGACCTTATGAAGATAAAAAGCTTCTGCACAGCAAAAGAAATAATCAACAAAACTAAAAGGCAACCAACGGAATGGGAAAAGATATTTGCAAATGACATATCAGACAAAGGGCTAGTATCCAAAATCTATAAAGAGCTCACCAAACTCCACACCCGAAAAACAAATAACCCAGTGAAGAAATGGGCAGAAAACATGAATAGACACTTCTCTAAAGAAGACATCTGGATGGCCAACAGGCACATGAAAAGATGCTCAACGTCGCTCCTCATCAGGGAAATACAAATCAAAACCACACTCAGGTATCACCTCATGCCAGTCAGAGTGGCCAAAATGAACAAATCAGGAGACTATAGATGCTGGAGAGGATGTGGAGAAACGGGAACCCTCTTGCACTGTTGGTGGGAATGCAAATTGGTGCAGCCACTCTGGAAAACAGTGTGAAGGTTCCTCAGAAAATTAAAAATACACCTACCCTATGACCCAGCAATAGCACTGCTAGGAATTTACCCAAGGGATACAGGAGTGCTGATGCATAGGGGCACTTGTACCCCAATGTTTATAGCAGCACTCTCAACAATAACCAACTTATGAAAAGAGCCTAAATGTCCATCAACTGATGAATGGATACAGAAATTGTGGTTTATATACACAATGGAGTACTACGTGGCAATGAGAAAGAATGAAATATGGCCTTTTGTAGCAACGTGGATGGAACTGGAGAGTGTGATGCTAAGTGAAATAAGCCATACAGAGAAAGACAGATACCATATGGTTTCTGGTGGATCCTGAGAAACTTAACAGAAACCCATGGGGGAGGGGAAGGAAAAAAAAGAGGTTAGAGTGGAAGAGAGCCAAAGCATAAGAGACTCTTAAAAACTGAGAACAAACTGAGGGTTGATGGGGGGAGGGAGGGAGGAGAGGGTGGGTGATGGGTATTGAGGAGGGCACCTTTTGGGATGAGCACTGGGTGTTGTATGGAAACCAATTTGACAATAAACTTCATATATTGAAAAAAAAATAACCAGTTCCAATAGTAAGCCAAGAGCAAAGAGAAATCGTGGTTCTTAGCATTATGGATTAGAAGCTATATTGTTTCGTGAAGTAATATCTATGTTTTTTACTATTTTTACTAATTCTTAAGCAAAGTTATAGAACATGATTAAAATACAAAATAAAGCAGCTGAGCTCAATGAAATTCAGCAGTCTACAACCCAGGCCCAATCCCTGGAGGCAACTACCCTCAACTCATCCTCCTGGTTCATTTCCTTGATTTATTTAAATTATATGTTTATTCATTTTTGCTATTGATTTACTACTTTAGATAAACTCTATTGGCTTCCTGCTAAATGCATGGTAATTTACATAACATAATACCCTACATCTCCTCTCTGTCTCCTCTTCAATTGCCGATAGCTATCTTATAATCTGCTCTGTTGCAACCTGTGTTTCTGCAGTATCAACTGCTCCATGTGGTACTGATAAAAGAGCCATAATGTTAGTATTAACATGAACTTGTTAATACTTAGCTTTTTGTTCTCTAAGAAAGTGAAGGCAGAACAGAACCAGAACTATAACTAAAGAGAAAATAAATCACTTTGCTCTCCACCATACATGCAAGAAGCCCTTTCAGCTCTATTTTAAGAAAATAAACTTGTGACACCTGTATGCAGACTCTCCCGGCTTCCTCAAAACCTGGCAGGTCGTTGTTTTGACCCAAACTCCACTTCCATCTTACTGTGTCCTCACCACGAAACAAGGATTTCCAAGCTATTATTTTTGTACTTTTTAATATCCCTTGAGGAAGCCGTCAGAACCTGGGTTAAATGACCATACCCCACAGTATGGTAATCATTTTTGTTAGTGTTCAAGTTTAGAAAGTTACGTGATTTTGACTTGCTCTGTATTTTTTCCTCACACCTTATTTTTAAAGAGTGCTATCTTAGAGAACACATGTTGGGTTGTTTTGTTTTTAAGAACACATGTTTTGTAGTAAGGCAGAAAGCCCTGCAGTTTTGATTATGTTTTCTTTGACTCTGTCAACTTGATATTATACTAAAGTCTTTATTTTTGTTCCAACAAATAGCACCGGAATTCTCTAAACCCTCTTCTCTCTCTTTGGTTATTTATCTCCCTTACACTTTCCTCCTTGAAATTTCCTACTTTTTTTTTCTTCTCTTACTTTGCTTATGTTTTACCTCCCTCTCTATAATTTAATAGTTTTTACTTCTCCATGTTCAGTTTATAGGTAGATCCTCAATTTTGAAAACATTAAGAGATTTGCATTATTTGCACCCTTTGCTGCAAACCCAAAGGAGACATGTTTAAGCTGTGATTAGTTTTCCTTCTTCTGGCTCCAAAGACATCACCACTTTGCCACTAAAACGACAATACTTTCCAGTGTCAAGGTCAAACATATTCTTTCTTATATTCTGCGAATTTTTAAAATCAGCACTGTTTATACTTTGTTTCACATTTTGAACATGACTTTTTTGGAAGTTTTTGTTTTGTTTTCTTCTGGTCTGCTTTTTGTGTATACATTTTCCTCTAATCTCCAAATGCTTTATTTTTTTCCTACTCTTTTCATGGGGGTGGGAGGGGGCAATCCTAATACTTTATTAGCTTTTTCTGGGAATCTATTTCATTAGTTTATTGAAGATATTCTTCTGATAGTCCATTTTCTGTCCCTTCTTATATGGACTGATTGCTTCGTAGGCCTATGAAGCCAACCAATCACTCTCCATCTCACTCTCATTCTGTGATCAGTCATGAATTCCTGTCCATTATACACATGGCTTTTTCTGATACAGTGCATTCTCTGGAAAAGTGCTTGAAAAGCAAATCATCTAAGCTTTTGTGTAAGTTTTTTTTCCCTATTGTTCTCATATTTATTTTTAAACTTTACATGGTATCTTGTTCTCTCATTTGATAAGTATTTTCCTTTAAAATTGTAATAGTTTGTTCTGTTGCTTTCTAGCTTTCATTATGGACTAAGGTCAAATGATATTGTATACGATGATAGCACTCGCTTGAAAAAACCTTCCCCAAATTCAGCACTGATTAGCACCATACCAAACCTAATGAATGTGTTTCAGTCCTCACCTTTTTAGTATCCCTATCAGAATGTGACATCGATTACAAAACTTGCCTTATGAACTATCATCTCCTGTCAGTGTCTGTGAGACTACTCTTCTAGATTTCCTCAGAGCCATCTGCCAATTGTGTTCTATGTCTGTTTTGAGACTGACTTGTCCTTTACTACCTAGTTACCTGTCTCACCTTAGTGTTCAGTCTGCTGATACCTAGCCCATATCCTAAGGTTTCCTGATGGCCAAGGCAATGTCTTTGCACCCGGAGTTATAATTACCATCTATCCATATCATAATTATAGCCATCTTCATAGCTCCAGCACAAGTTGAGCTCCTGACTCCTCTCTCTCTGCCCATTCTGTCTCCCCTTATCATAACATTCATACTCACAGTCAATATGTCTAACACTTGAGGTCATTTTCTACAAACACGTGCACATAAACACAAGCACTCACTATGTCACCTATAGTCTGTTTCCACATTCAGGGTATTCTCTCTCAAAGAATGATACAAATAATCATCTAACTTCTCGAGACAGACACTTAGAAGACATTCTTGACTCCTTTCTCTTCATCACCCCTTGTATATAATCTATGGCAACATCCTGTTGATTTTACCTCATAAATTTCACTCATCTACACTTCATCTATACCTACACCACTTTGGTCAAAGCTATCATTGGACCGTTACAACAGCCCCTGACTGTCTCCAGTCTATTCTGTATTTGACAGTTAGAATTTACTGTTTTTGAAAATAGGAAATGTCAGGGAACCTGAGTGGCTCAGTCAGTTAAGCATCATGAGTTTGAGCCCACATAGGGTAAGCCCCATTTCTTTCCCTCTCTCCCCGCCCCTCAGTTACTTGCACCTTCTCTCTTTCTCTCACTCTCTCTCAAAAAAAAAAAAAAAAGAAAATAGAAAATGTCATTATATTACACAATTAACTTAATATCTATCAATGGCTTCATGCTGTTCTTTGGATCAAACCAAAGCAGCTTAATATGCCTTAGTAAATGCCCCATTGTCTGCCTTGGGTCCTGTGTACTCTTCATCCCCCCTTGCACACCCTAGTTTCCCCCATTCAGTTACCATCACTTTTACTTTCTTTCTGTACCTAATTTAGATTTCATTCCTTCCTAATAAGAGAGTTTTTAAAATTTTTCATCCATTTGCAGGGAATAATCTTTGTTCATATTCTATTTTTTATAGGAGTTCATGGTTTACCTTCTCAGAGTGAAAGTATCCTCTCTGCCCCTACTTCCTAGGCTATGTTAGTTTTCTTTTTAATACAAACTCATAGAATCTTTCTTTTAGGTTACTTAATTTTAATTGTGAATGTGCTAGTGTGATTAATTAATTTCTGTCCTCTCTACTAGAATCTAAGATCTGTGAGAGCAGATACTTATCTGTTTGCTTATTGCCTACATTTACAACACAACCTGGAAAATAGTAGACACCTAACTTAAAGTCTGCAAAAATAATAAGTCAATGAATGACTACATACAAGAAACCAACTCCAGGAATTCTGAAAGATAGGGGATTTTTAAGCACTTTTTTAATGCATTGATTTAAAAGTTTAAAAACTATAGTTTAGAAATTTTTGACTTGCAGAAAGGAAGCATTATATTCTTTATCTATTACCCAAATCCTGAGGGGGAAAAAATCACCCAATTTCTCCCTTTGTTATTTTTTAAAAAGGCTATTTTCCTATAGTGGACATTTATTATCTTTCACTCTTCTCTTGCAACATTCCTCCTAAGTGTTTTCAGAATTTCAATACATTGTCTAAGTTAGGAGCAACTATCTATAAAACATAGTTCAGATGATTTTTACCTATTTGGACAAACAATTAAAAACGTATCTTTTGTTTGCTTATTTTATTATTTCCCAAGTGAGACTGGCATAGCCAATAGCCCAAAGGGATTAGAATGGTGATCCACTGGGTTGAACAAAGAAATTATGAGAGATTTTATCTATGTCAAGTCTAAATCTAAAGTAAGAAATAAATTAAGCTGCAATGATATTTAATATACAGATTGATATATGTAACAAAGTGATGTGATGTTTTATTAACAAATAAGGAAAATAATTAAACAGCATGAAGTAAGCAAATTTATGAGTGGGGGAGCATATAATACAAATAACAATGATCTCTTCTGCCTGATTGAGATTCATCATAGCATGTTATGGAGATACTTTTAAGTTAACAGAATAGCAGCAATTTCTATTGGTATATTCCTTCTTGCTTAGAAAATAATGAGAAAAGCATACAGACTTAAAATAGACATAATAATTTTGTATATATAATGTCTCTATATGTGTGTGTATGTAGGGCAAATAGAATGTATAGTTAACATTGTTTAAATTTTGTATGAATCTGATTAGTCAGTCAAGGTTTCTGAAAGAAACTGGTTTTGAGTTTGCTCAAGCTTATTTTGTTCAAAGGGATATTAAGGTTAGGGAAACTCAAGGGACCATCACTACCTCAATTGCGAGCTCTGCATTTTCATTTTTTATCTTTGTAAGCAAAAAAGCATTGCTATATCATAAATAAAATGGAATTTCTAATTTAATTGCTCTATTTATAAAATAATTCTGAATCCAATAAAAGAAGAGAATAAAGAAACAGCAACAATTTAGACTCTAAGGGGGGCCTTATACCGACCGTGTCCAATGTAAATCATTATTTCAGCCAAAATTTAATCAAACTTTACACACAAGATTCATTATGGATATGCCACTGCACATCAACATTAGGAATATTATTTTGAAACATGTGAAGGCCAGACGAACTAGCCAAAAAATTGATTTCAGTATTAATCAATGTACTAAACTAAGTTGTTTGGCAATTTTTAGGATATTCTTACCACCCTTAGCTGAACTGACCAAATTTTATTTAATAGATTAATCAAGATGCATAAGAGTTGGGTAGGAATTTTGTCTTTTATATTTTTTACTGGCTTAATATGTAGGTACTACTTGAAATGTCAGTGCTCTAAATATTATTTCAATTCCTGGATACATTTTTAAGAAGACCATGTCCTTGAACAATATTCTCCTAATTAGTAAGATGTTACTATACTTTTGGTTTTTTTTTTTTCTGTAATTTTTTTTTTTTTTACAAAATGTGCATTTTTATTCAATTGCTTATGCATGGCTATTTCTTATAGTACAATCATTTGAACTCTACTAATTATAAAATATTAATAGATATGCTTCCTTTTTTAAGTTTGTTTATTTTTGAGAGAGACAGGGACATTGTGTAAGCAGAGGAGGGGCAGAGAGAGAGGGAAAGAGAGAGAATCTCAAACAGGCTCTGTGAGGCAGCACAGAGTCCAATGTGGGGCTCGAACTCCCAAAACTGTGAGATCATGACCTGAGCCTAAACCAAGAGTTGGATGCTTAACTGACTGAGCCACCTAGGTGCCCTGATATATTTATTAAAGTAAGTGCAATTATCCCATTTATGAAACTTTTAGAAGTTTTTTTCATATTTTTCAAATCAAATCCAAAAAAAGATAAAGACAAGAAAATTAAGTGGAATTTTGAGTAATTTCTCTGCAGTATAGTCCTATAATGAGATTTTTCTTCTTTTCATATTTTAAAATTTAGATACTTTTTTTATTTTTATCATCACAATTATTGGTTTTTGAATTTTTTCTTTAAATGGTTTGAATAAGGAATTATATCATAAACACGTACATTTGATCTGAACTATTACTTGAGCCTTTAGGCAAAAATTTGATATGACATCTTCTTATGCAACTTTGCTGATCTGTAAATGGTCCACATAAAATGCTTGCCTGATTTTATTATTCTGTTTACCTCTATTATAACTCAGTGAGTCAACAATAATTACTGAGACTTCACTGTGCACAGAAAATAATTGTAATAAAAAAATTAAAGCATTGAATTTGCTTGAAAGAAGCACGCAGCACATATCAAAACAAGTGAACAGTATGCTAAAGCCATGGCACAAAAATATCACATCCTTTGTCAATTTTGAGGAGTTTTATATCCAAAAAAAGTTACATGTTGAGAATTTCAAAAGTTTTTTTTCTTTAAAAAAAATGAAAATATGATATGTTACTTTATGTCAGATATATGTTTGCCTCATAAATGACCAATTAGATTCACTTTAATCAACAGAGAGAGCTAATGTTTGTGGATAGGGCACAGTGTTGCTTAAATTGTCACTCATATCTTAATTAGGAGATCAGTCCTTGTGCAAGGACAATTGAACTTCACTCTGCCCAGATTTCCAGATTGTCTGCACTTGCACTGTATTGAAAGCCAGTCATAGAATTCTGAGGTTGGAGAGCCTGAAGGATAATTTAGTCTATTTCTGTTGTTTTAGAGCTATAGAAAGCCAAATTCCATGAAGGGGTAATGATATTTATTGATGATATCCAGCAAAAACTTCCATGCATTTTTCTCACGTAAACTTTAAAATAAGTCTTTTTTTTTTTTTAATTTTTTTTTTCAACGTTTATTTATTTTGGGGACAGAGAGACACAGAGCATGAACGGGGGAAGGGCAGAGAGAGAGGGAGACACAGAATCGGAAACAGGCTCCCGGCTCTGAGCCATCAGCCCAGAGCCCGACGGGGGGCTCGAACTCACGGACCGCAAGATCGTGACCTGGCTGAAGTTGGACGCTTAACCGACTGCGCCACCCAGGCGCCCCTAAAATAAGTCTTAAAGGTGGGCATTATTAACATTTGGCTTATAAAATTAAATATTAATTTTCTTGACATAGTAGAGACATATGAACATTAAAGAAGATGTATAAAAATCAACTGGAGAAAATAAAATGTATCATCCATTGTCCAACCATAGGAATAAACTTTTAATATTATGGTGTCTATCCATATATGTATTTATTTCAAAACAGAATCATAATAGGAGTAACATTTTATTGCTTGCTTGTATTTCTAAGGAATCAAACATTCTCCCTTGATGTGAAATATTTCCTAACAGCTATAATTCACATTATGTGAATAGTGTAACTATATTTTTTAAAACATGAAATTTGGGGCGCCTGGGTGGCGCAGTCGGTTAAGCGTCCGACTTCAGCCAGGTCACGATCTCGCGGTCCGGGAGTTCGAGCCCCGCGTCAGGCTCTGGGCTGATGGCTCAGAGCCTGGAGCCTGTTTCTGATTCTGTGTCTCCCTCTCTCTCTGCCCCTCCCCTGTTCATGCTCTGTCTCTCTCTGTCCCAAAAATAAAAAATAAAAAAAGTTGAAAAAACATTAAAAAAAAAATAAAACATATGAAATTTATTTAACCATACCATATTATGTGAGTGGAACATTGTTTAAAATATTTATTATTGAGTACTGCTATCTATAAAATATTTCACGAGGGGCCCCTGGGTGGCTCAGTTGGTTAAGCGTCCGACTTCGGCTCAGGTCATGATCTCACGGTCCCTGAGTTCGAGCCCCGCGTCGGGCTCTGTGCTGACAGCTCAGAGCTTGGAGCCTGTTTCAGATTCTGTGTCTCCCTCTCTCTCTGACCCTCCCCTGTTCATGCTCTGTCTCTGTCTCAACAATAAATAAACATTAAAAAATATATATTTCATGAGTGTAATTATTGCCACTTTAGACATAATGGTAACTGAAATTCAACCCTATTTAAGCCATCTTGCTAGGACCCTTATGTTTCCAAATCTTGAATCCTGGTTTAAATACTTAAATAAAACTATCTTCTTATTACAAACCTTCTGCATGCTGTTGGTAGATACTGCAGCAAATTTATAAGCATATTTTAAAACATAAAATGTGATCCTTATATCTACCACTCTCAATAGAACCATTGTAAGATTTTGGTGTTTTCTTTACAGACCTCTATTTTCTACTGATTATGTATTCATAATACAGTTGTATTATACAGGTAGCATCAGTGGGAGAGATAGTATGAACCTCCTCTAGCTCTTGCTAAAGATGTCACATGCCACCCATTAACATTCTACCAACGAACTTTTACCTACAGTATAGAAAAATATCACCTTATAAAAAGCTGATATCACACTGCCATTTAAAATTTTGTATTTGTTATTTGACACATTGAATTTAAAAATAATATGTCATGGCGGGGGGTCCCTTGGTGGTTCAGTCGGTTAAGCATCTAACTCGGTTTCGGCTCAGTTCACGATCTCATGGATTTCTGAGTTTCAGCCCTGCATCAGGCTCTGCACTGACAGTGCAGAGACTTTTTGGGATTCTCTCTCTCTCTCTCTCTCTCTCTTCCTCTTTCTCTACCCCTCCCGTGCTTGTGCTCTTTCAAAATAAATAAATAAAGCTTTTTAATGTGATTTTTAAAATTTACTTTTAATAACGAGAGTATGAGTGGGGGGGCGGTGAACAGAATGAGAGGGAGACACAGAATCCAAAGCAGTCTCCAGTTTCTAAGCCGTCAGCACAGAACCCAATGTGGGGCTCAAACTCACAAACTGCAAGATCATGACCTGAGCCAAACTCAGGTGTTTAACCACTGAACCACCCAGGCACCCCAATAAGTAAAGCTTAAAAAATCAATTAAGAAAATAAATAAAAATAATATTTCATTAATTTTTAAATCTTCATTTTCTATATTACTCAAAGTTAGGGCATTTTTCTGAATAATTAGTAATTGTAACCTCTTTTTAAAAAGGCCTAGTCTTGGGGCGCCTGGGTGGCACAGTCGGTTAAGCGTCCGACTTCAGCCAGGTCACGATCTCGCGGTCTGGGAGTTTGAGCCCCGCGTCAGGCTCTGGGCTGATGGCTCAGAGCCTGGAGCCTGTTTCCAATTCTGTGTCTCCCTCTCTCTCTGCCCCTCCCCTGTTCATGCTCTGTCTCTCTCTGTCCCAAAAATAAATAAAAAACGTTGAAAAAAAATTTAAAAAAAAAAGGCCTAGTCTTTAACCCACTGACGGGCAGGTCACTGTTTTCGCCAACACTGTGAATGAGCTTTTCATACTTCTGTCAAATTAAATACATTTCTCTAGTTCGTAAAAATGTTTGCAAGTTTTGTTTCCAATTATTGACAATTTCAACATTGCCATCTAATACATACAATAAATGTATATTCAGAATTTGTTTCTTCTCAACAATGTCTATGTCCCCCCTTCTGCATTTTTTTAAGTAAATTCTACAGGTTTTAGTTTTGTTTTTATTAATCCTTGGTGGTGACTTATACAATCTATTGCCTTCCTGCAGAGGTTGTCCTTGAAGCTGTCTTTTCTTCCACCTGCTAGCTGGTGTCATCTCCCAGCTGTTGCTGTTTGTAGCAACAGCAGGACGAGATTGCCAGCTAGCAGCAAAGGCCCCTCGCTGTTTCCCAAATGCAACAGTCACCACAAACCACTGCATCAACCTCTTAATGAAATTCAAGCTCTCAACTCTTGGCCCACCAGCGTCCGTTTTCTACACAGAAGCCAGGAGGAACCTTTCATTTCACCTCTGCTTTTCCTATGAGTTCAGAATGTGAGCCACACTTTTACAAGGCTTGCAGGACCTGGCCCTGGACAATTCTCTGACTTCATTTTCTACCTCCACACTCCGCATCTAATTCTCCATGTCCTTGATACACTAGCCGCCTTTCTATTGGCAATCGGGATGATGAACAAACAAATCTCACCGGGACACCAAAGCACTGCTTATTTCTCTGACTTCCACTCAATGGTCAATTTATAGTCCTTTCAGAAGGTTGTTTGAAGGTTTTACTCTCCTACTTCTAGCCTGGTGGGGTCTGAGACCTATTGCCCCAGCATCTTTCCTCCCTAATAAGCTCGTCTCCCCTTTCTGACATTTAGGAAAAATCTTACCATAGATAATGAGATTCAAGATTAGCAAAATAGGTCCTTAGAAATTTTCTCTGAAAAAATAGATAGGACTTATCTTGACTTTCATATTTATAATAGTAGAGGTCAATAAAAATGACAGCATACATAGTCTCATTAAAACAGCCTGTTACCTATTTTAAAATGTACCACATTCATTCCTGTTGGGGCCTCTGTAATGATTTCTTTTGCCTGGAAAACCCTTCTTATTATACATACCTTAAATATCACACTCTATGTAGAAAGGACTTCCTGGATCATCCTACATAAAATAGTCATTTACCTTCTTTTCTAATCACCTTCTAAATTCAATTATTATGTTTTATTCCTTAAAAGTATTTAATAATATGTACGGTTCTTATTTTTGTATATATGTTTATTAATAATTATAGCATCTTACATTGCCACAAAAATATTGCCTAGTTTACTACTCCTTCTCTCAGTCCTTCTATAGTGGTTCTTGCCTCCCCCTAAGGCACCAATTATTATTTGTTAAATAAATTAATTAATGCCCAGTGTCTAGTTTGCTTTCAACAATTCCTATCTTCTCAATGGAAAAACTCTTAGTAATTGTAATATTGAGAAACATAGCCAACTCCAATTTTTACTTCCACAACTCTTCTTCTCCTTATTCTCCATGCCTTACATTTTGAGAAAATGCTCAGCTAAAATGCAGTATCCCACTTTTAGTGCCTTCCACGCATCCCTACCCAAACTCTATTCTCACCAAACATTTCCCTTTTTAGGCATGAGTAATTTCTGGCCAAATACTGAAATGACAGCATTGAGATGTGGCCATACAACCTTACCTATTTCACGTGCATAGTAAGACTTCTTAGCCAGGTGAGAGAAACAAGTGTATGTGTGTGTGTATTCCATTTTTGAACTCGGGAATATGTAATTTAGGAAGAATAATTAGTTTACTCCCATTATCCAAGAGTAATACTTTTGTTCCAGTTAGAATAGCACATCAGGTCACCCAATAGCTTCATAAGTTTGTTTTACTTATTTTTTCCTAGATTATGGCTATTTATTCGAATCATGTATATTTGAAGGTGGGAGGATTGTTTGAATGCTCACCTGTTTTTATAGATGTGTCAGTGAGAGGTTGGGAGACTGTAAATCAAGGCTGCTGTCAAAGAATCACTTACATAAAACAAGCCAGTTCTCTTCCTATACTTCATATTTCATACACTTCATACTGCCCTCTTTAAGTCATATCATTATCGAAGACCAGTGTTCATTATATACCACATGATATAGTCTCTAAGCCTAATGGATGTTTTAGCCCATTGCAACCAGCTACCAAGAAATTATCAATGGAGAAATGTTAACAATAAAACTGAAAACCATCCAAATAAGTTCAAGTATTTATTGGAACCTCACAGAGAGAAGTAATAGGAGCTAACTGAAACACTATACAATAGTCTAATTTCATTATCCTAAGTTTCTATTATATCAGGAATAAGTTTATCGCTAGTACTATATCACCCCAAATTTGAAATTAATTATCTTGGCCCAGAGACATATTTCTTCAAAATCTGTCAGAATTGAATATGCACAAGATATGCACTTAAATGAGATGACTAATATAAAGGGAGATTTTGTTCAATACATTTCTTTCACCAGGCAAGGCTATTAGAAGACAAAGAATAAAGTCACTTAAATGATTGTATCCTTACTAGTAAAGAATGTGGGTATTGCTCCTGAAAGAAGTTCGCTCTCATTTTTTCTTTTCTATAGAGATTGATGAAAGAAAACTCCCAGATGTGAGAATTCTTTAGAAAATGTGTTCTTTATATATTTGAGACATATAATTGCTAACATCCAATAACATAGCCATAATTAACTAAGCAAATACATTTTGGAAGAGGGAAAGACATTGAATACAAAGACAATTAGTTAATGAACTGCCTCTGCTTCTTCATACATACACAATCAGGAGTAAATGTAACAAATTAGAGAAACATTAATGTATGATAGTAATTGCATAAACTATAACCATACATCAGATGCATTTCTCTAATACCTATCTCCTTTCTATAGCTGTTTTTCATGTCCCTCCCCCACTGCTTTTCTCACTTGTATTTGCAGATCTTAAAAATCTCAGAAGTACGAGATATACCAAGGCATTAAAGGGGCTCCTGGGTGGCTCAGTCAGTTAAACATCGAAATCTTGGTTTCGGCTCAGGTCATGATCTCACAGTCTTGAGAGGGGGGAGCCCCGTGTAGGGCTCTGTGCTGGACGCGGAGTCTGCTTGAGATACTGTCTCCCTCTCCTTCTGCCCCTACCCCGCTCACGCTCACTCTCACACTCTCTCAGAAAAATACATATATGTGTATGTATGTATATGTATATATTTTCATATTCTTGGGAGTGACATCCTCAAGAGGGTGGAATAGGAGATGCCAGCCTTCATAGCCCCACAGAAACACTGATTTGACAACTATCCACAGACAGTAATACCTTTGTAAGAACTTTAGAGTCCATTTTAGAGGCTCCGGTAACCCAGTGGACGTAAAATCTGAGAACAGCCACATTGAAAACAGTGAGAACCATTTCACTTTACCAGAGACATTCCTCCCCATTCTGTACCATTCAGCATGGACAGAAAACCCTTAGGCTGCAATTTCTCCCACAGGGGCAGGCAAGTCATATGAGAACCTGCCACCTCAGCTTTCAGGGCACTGCCAAGAGGTCTGTTTCTGCCTCACTCAACCAGAATATCAATGGAATTGGAAGACCTGGATCTTCTGGGGGCATCTAAGGGCAAAGAAAAGAGGTAAGGACTCCTAGCACTGACACTTGAATCTCAATAACAAACCTGCAAACCCTGGTAGCCATTCCCCACAATATATATGTACCTAAATCAGAGCACCTAAATACATAAAGCAAATATTGATAGACCTGAAGAGAAAAGTAGATGGCAATACAGTAATAGTAGGAGACTTCAATATCCCACTTTCAACAGTGGATGGAATATCCAGAGGGAAACTCAATGAGTAAACAGAAGACTTGAATAATACTGTAACAAATGGACCCAACAGACATATACAAAACATTCCATCCAACAGGAGCAAAATGCACATTGTTTGCAAGTACATGTGGCACATTCTCCAGGATAGATCACATGCTAGGTAACAAAAATGTCAACAAATTTTTAAAAATTGAAAGTATCCCAAGTATCTTTTCTGACCACAATGGAATGAAAGTGAAAAATCAATAACATAAAAACCACAGGATAATTCACAAATACATGGAAATTAAGCAATACACTCTTGGACAAGTAATAGGTCAAAGAAGAAATTAATAAAAAAAATAAATCAGGAAATACATCAATACAAATGAAAATGTAGCACACCAAAACTTATGGGATGCAGCAAAAACAGTAGAAGGAAGGAAATTTATAGTGATAAATACCTACATTAAAAAACAAGATAGGTCACAAACTTACAACTGATAGATAAGTAAGTCCTAGAGATCTAATGCACAGTAGAGTGAATATAGAAACGGTATCATATGGTCATCAAACTTGCTAAGAGAATAGATACTAATTATTTCTGCCACCAAAAAAAGAAATGATAATTATATGACATGATAGAGGTACTAACTAATGCTACATTGGCAATTATATTACAATATGTAAAGGTATTAAATCAACATGGTGTGCACTTGAAACATACACAATGCCATATGTCAAATATATTGTAGCTGACAAAAGAAGGATCTCAATCTAACTTTACACCTCAAGCAAGAAGAGAAAGAAAAAGCCCAAAATTAGCAGAAGGAAGAAAACAATAATCATTAGGACAGAAATAAATCAAACAGAATTGAAAAATAGAAAACATTGATGAAACCAGGAGTTGGCTTTTTGCCAATTTGGCAAACACTTAGCTAGACTATCTAAAAAGAAAAGGGAGAAGACTCAACAAAATAAAAAAGTGAAAGAAGAGACATTATAACCAATGCTATGTAAATTTTAGCAAAAAGACCATAAGTGCCTATTGTGCGCAATTGTACACCAATGAAATGGACAGTACAGAAGAAATGGATAAATTCTTAGGAAAAATACAGCCTACTAAAACGGAATCAAGAATATAGGCTTCTTTTTTTTTTAATTTTTTTTTACAACGTTTATTTATTTTTGGGACAGAGAGAGACAGAGCATGAACGGGGGAGGGGCAGAGAGAGAGGGAGACACAGAATCGGAAACAGGCTCCAGGCTCTGAGCCATCAGCCCAGAGCCTGACGCGGGGCTCAGGCCATCAGCCCAGAGCCTGACGCGAGATCGTGGCCTGGCTGAAGTTGGACGCTTAACCGACTGCGCCACCCAAGCGCCCCTATATAGGCTTCTTTTGAAACCTCTCCAGGCTTCTTCTTTCTTGTCTGATACCCCTGGCCTTTATCATTATGTGAATCAGGTTGGCAGAAGGATAAAGAGAGTCTGAAGATGATACCCCCACTTTGTGAAAGCCCTACCTAGATGGACAGATTTCATTTTTGCTTATATCCCCTTGGTGGGAACCAACCACCTAGCCACACTTAGAGACAAACAAAGCTGGGTGTGTGGGGGGTGGGGTTGGAGGGGGAAAATATGGTGCAGGGGTAGGGATCAAAAGCCTAAAAAGACTAATAACAAATAAGGAGACCAAATCTGTAATTAAAAAAAAATCCCAATAAAGAAGTCCAGGGGCACCTCAGTCAGTGGAGCATGAGACTCTTGATCTCAGGCATTGTGTGTTTGAACCCCATGTTGGTGTTGAGATCACATAAGAAAAAATAAAAGAGAAGAGAATAGAAGAGAAGAGAAGAGACAAGAAAAGAGACAAGAAAAGAGACAAGAAAAGAGACAAGGAAAGGAAAGGAAAGGAAAGGAAAGGAAAGGAAAGGAAAGGAAAGGAAAAAGCAAAGCAAAGCAAATCCCAGGACCTAGATGACTTCATTGATGAACTCTGCTAAACATAAGAAAAATTCACGACAATCCTCTTAAAATCTTTAAAAAAAAAAAGGGAAAAGGAGGCAACACTTCTGAACTTATCTCATGAGGTCAGCCTCACCTTGATACCAAAACCAGGCAAAGATACCATTAAAAAAGAAAACTGCAGGCCAGTATCCTTGATGAGCATAGATGCAAAATCCTCAATAAAACATTAAAGCAAATTCAACGGTACACTAAAAGGGTTATATACCATAATCAAATGGTATTTTTCTCGGGATGCAAGGCTGGTTCAACATACAGAAATCAATCAGTGTGATATACCACATCAACGGAATGAAGGATAAAAGTCCCCTCATCATCTCAATAAATGCCATAAAAATAACTTTACAAATTTAATACCCCTTTCATTATAACAATGCTCAACAGATTAGATACAGAAACAATTTACTTTAACACAAGGAAGCCCATATATGAAAAACTTAACATTATACTTAACATTATACTTAATAATGAAACGTAACATTATACTTAATAATGAAATTACATTATACTTATAATGAAATTCTGAAAATTTTTCCTTTAGGATCAGAAACAAGGCAAGGATGCCACAGTATTGGAAATTTATATTCAACACAGTATTGGAAATTTTTGCCAGAGCAATTAAACAAAAAAGAGATATAAAAGACTTCCAAATAAAAAAGGAAGAATAAAATTATTTATGTTTGCAGATGACATGATCTTATATGTTGAAAACTCTGAAGATCACACACACACACACACACACACACACACACACACACACAGATAAAGAATTCAGTAAAGTTTTAGGATGTAAAATCGAAATACAAAAATTAGTTTAATTTTTATATTCTAACAACAAACTATCTGAAAAAGAAATCAAGAAATAATGTCATTTACAATAGCTTCAAAAAGAATAAGCTACTTAAGGAGTAAATCTAACAAAGGAGGTGAAAGGCTTATACACCACAACTTTAAAACATTGAGGAAGAAAATGTTTAAAAGACACAAGTAAACGGAGAGATAACTTGTGGTTATGGATTGGATGAATTAACATTGTTAAAATGTCCATATTACCTAAAGCAATCTACTGACTGAATGAAATCCCAATCACATTCCCAAAGATACTTTCACCAGAAAGAGAAAAAAAAATCCTAAAATTCATATAAAATCACACAAAAAAAACCCTTAATAAACAAATTTTAAACATGAATGAAAGCTGGAGTCCCCAGATTTAATGATTTCAAACTATATTACAAAGCTATATTAATCAAAGTATGGTACTGGCACAAGAACAGACATAAGCCACTGGAATAGAGTGTTCAGATTAAAACTTGCATAGATATGGTCAATTATTTTTTTCTTTCCACAATATCAGCTCTTTTCAGTCATAAAGCAAGGTTACATGATCATAAAGCAGGTTCAGTATTCCACTCTCAATGACATTTCACCACGTGATTTAATTGTCTATTTTTGAAGATTTCAAGAATACACAATGGGACAGGTTGGTCTTTTCAATAAATGATTTGAGAAAACTGGATATCCATATGCAAGAGAATGAAATTGGACCTTATACCTAACAACCAAAAAACAAAAACAAAAACAAAAAAACTCAAAATGGATTAAAAACTTAAACGTAAGTCATGATATTGTAACACTCCTAGAAGAAAACATAGGGAAAATACTTCTTGACATTGGCCTTTCAATGACTTCTTGTATATGATACCAAAAGCAAAGGCAGCAAGCATACGAATAAACAAATCAGATGACAAACTAAAAGCTTCCTATCATAATAAGGAAAGAAATAAGACTAAAGGCAACCTACAGGATGAGAAAAAATATTTGCAAACAATATACCTGACAAAGGATTACTATCCAAAATATATAAAGTACTCATACAACCCTATATGAAAAAATAAATAAAAAAGCAAAAAGCAAAAAGACAAACTAATTTAAAAATGGGCAAAGGACCTGAGTAGCTATTTTGCTAACAAGATATACAAATGCCTGACAGGTATATGAAAAGGTGCTCATTATCAGGGAAATGCAAATCAAACCCCCAATGAGATGTCACTTCATGCTAACTATGATGACTATTATCACAAACAAAAGATAACATGTGTTGGCAAGGATGTGGAGAAAAGGAAACCTTTCTACATTTGTAATGGGAATGCAAGTTGATTCAGCCATTATAAAAAACATTATAGAGAATTCTCAGAAAATTAAAAATACATGATCCATCAATCCTACTTCTGGGTATATGTCAAAAATAATTGAAATCAGAATCTCAAACTGTTATCTGCATTCCAATGTTCATTACAGCAATATTCACAATAACCTAGACATGGAAACAACCTAAGTGTCCACTGATGGATGAGTGGATAAAGAAAATGTGGTGTATACATATAATGGAATATTATTCAACCTTAAAAAAAAAGAAAATCCTGTCATTAGTGACAACATGGTTGATCTTACAGCACATTATACTAAGTGAGATAAGCTAGACTATGAAAAACAAATACTACGTGATCCCACTTATATCAGGAATCTAATAAAGTCAAAGTCGAAGAGGCAGAGAGTGGTTACCAGGAGCTGGGTAGAGGGGAGAGGACAAGAAAATGTTAGACAAAGGGTACAAAATTTCAGTTATTCAAGACAAACAAGTTCTAGAATTTATTGTATACCATAGTACTTTCAATTAACAAAATGTATTATATATTTAAAAGTTTGCTAAGAGTGTAGATACTTATGCTAAGTGTATTTATCACACACACACACACACACACACACAAAAGGCAGGAGAAAACTTTTGGAGGAAATGGATATGTTTATGGCACTGGTTACAATGATGATATGACAGCTGCATACTTACTTCTAAACTCAAAGTTGTATAAATTAATATATATATCTTTTTGTATGTCAATCATACATCAATAAAGTGGTTTTAAAAACCATGATGAATGCTCTCCAAATACATTCCCATAATCCAAAGCATCATATTACAAATGCAAACAAATATTCTAGGTAAAATTCACAAAACTATTTGGAAAAATAATATGTATTTTATGAACATTCAATGATTGTTTATATAAACATGAACAACAAAAAATTAAGTACTTAGCCTTGGGAAGGAGAGAACTGAAAATATTTTTTGATATTATTTAAAAAAAATAAAAGGCAGAGAGTAAAGATTTATCAGAATAAGAAATAATCCTATTTACAATAGCAGCAAAAACAATAAAAGACTTAGAACAAATGTAACTAATAAGGTGAAATACCTGTATTAAAAAGTATGGATGAAAGAAATTTAACACATAAATGATTATCCCATGTTTATGGATTTGAGGAAATAATATTGTTAAAATGTCCACAGCATCCAAACCATCTGTAGATTCAATGCAATTCCTTTTAAAATTCCAGTGACATTTTTTCTAACAGAAGTGGGAAAAAATGTTAAAATTTGTGTGGAACCACAAAAGACCCTGAATAGTCAAAGCAATCCTGAGAAAGAAAGTGGGGGATATCACATTTTCTGATTTCAAATTATATTATAAAGTTATAGTAATCAAATAAGTATGGTACCGGCATAAAAAACAGGCACATAGACAAATGGAACAAGCAATAAATATACCCTAAATATGGTCAGGTAATATTTGAAAAGGCAGCCATCTGAGAACTGAGGGTTGATGGGGGGTGGGAGGGAGGGGAGGGTGGGTGATGGGTATTGAGGAGGGCACCTTTTGGGATGAGCACTGGGTGTTGTATGGAAACCAATTTGACAATAAACTTCATATATTGAAAAAAAATGAAAAGGCAGCCAAATATACTCAGTGGAGAAAGAGTTATTTGACATATGGTGCTGGGAAAATTGGATATCCACATGTTAAATAATTAAACTTGATCCCTATCCTACACCCCTCAAAAAATTAACTGAGAATGGATTAAAGACTTAAATGTAAGACCTGAAACCATGAAACTGAAAAGAACACATAAGGAAAAATCTCCTTGACATGGGTCTTGGCAATGATTTTTTGGATATGACAAGGCACAAATAAGAGTATAAAAAGAAACAAGTAGGACTACATCAAACTAAAAAGCTTCTGGTACAGCAAAAGACACAATAAACTATTGAAAACACAACCTATAGAATTGGAGGAAATTTTTGTAAATTATACATCTGATCAGGGGTTAATATCCAAATCCAAAATATGTAAAGAACTCATACCACTAAATTGAAAAAAAAATCCAATTTAAAAATGGGCAAAGGATCTTAATAGGCATTTTTTTTCAAAGAAGGCATACAAATGGCCAGCAGATACATAAAAAAATGTGCTCAACATCACCAATCATTAACAAAATGCAAATTAACACCTTATCGCTGGTAGAATGGCTATTATCATCAAGAAAACCAGGAGATGGGTGCCTGGGTGGCTCAGCTCGTTAAGCGTCTGACTCGGTTTCTGCTCAGGTCACGATCTTGTGGTTTTCAAGTTTGAATCCACTTCAGGCTCTGCACTGACAATGTAGAGCCTGCTTGGGATTTCTCTCTCTTTCTCCCTCTCTCTGCCCCTCCTCTGCTTGCATGCTCTCAAAATAAATAAGCTTAAAAAAAAAAAGGAGACATGAAATAACAAACGCTGGCTAGGATGTGAAAAAAAGGGAAATTTTGTGCACTATTGATGGGAATGTAAATCGATAAAGCCCTACAGAAACTAATATGGAGGTTCCTCAAAAAAAGATAAAAAATAGACCTACCATATGATCCAGCAATCTACTCCTACGTATATATCCAAAAGAAACAGAAACACTATGTTGAGGGGATATCAGCACCCCATCTTCATAGCTGCATTACTTACGACAGCCACACATGGAAACTACCTAAGTGTCCATTAACAAATGAATAGATAAAGAAGTATGGTATATCCATACAATGTAATAATTTTCAGCTCTGAAAAAAGAAATTCTGTCATTTGTGACAACCTGGATGGACCTTGAAGTCATTATGCTAAATGAAAGAAGTCAAAGAAAGATAAATACCATATGATCCCACTTATATGTGGACTTTTAAAAAAAAATCATGAAAAAGATTTGTGGTCACCAGAGGTGGGGAGTGTATGGTAAGGTGGAGAAACTGGATCTAGGTTAAGGTAGTCAAACGGTACAAACTTGTGGTGATAAGTACTGGGGAGGTAATGTATTACATAGTGACTGTAGCTAACACTGCTGTATAGTATTTGAAAGTTGCGGGGCGCCTGGGTGGCGCAGTCGGTTAAGCGTCCGACTTCGGCCAGGTCACGATCTCGCGGTCCGTGAGTTCGAGCCCCGCGTCGGGCTCTGGGCTGATGGCTCAGAGCCTGGAGCCTGTTTCCGATTCTGTGTCTCCCTCTCTCTCTCTGCCCCTCCCCCGTTCATGCTCTGTCTCTCTCTGTCCCAAAAATAAATAAACGTTGAAAAAAAAAAAATTAAAAAAAAAAAAAAGTTGCTAAGAATTAATCCTACTCATCACAAGGTGAAAAACATTTTTTCCCTTTTACTCTTTCTATATGAGATGATGGATGTTAACTATTGTGGCAATTACTTCACAATGTATGTCAATCAAGTCATGCTATACGTCTTAAACTTAGCCATACTGTATGTCAATTATATCTCAATAGAACTGGGGGAAAAAAAGGCAGACAAACTGCAATTTCACAACTTTTCTTGAACCCATCAGAGCTGAAGTCATAGGACAATCAACTAGCCCCAAATCTAAGGAAACACAGCATCTGTAGGAAGTGATGGGAATACAAGCACTTAATAGAGCTAGAACAAACAGAGTTGCACATAAGAGTTTAACTAGATTAAGTTAGAGAGAGTGTGGAGGCCCGGGGTGCTCTCATGTAAGATTTCACCACACACTCCTTCTGGAACTCACAAAAATATTGGTAAGAGTCATAAGAAAGCATTTTTTTCTAGTACAATACTGGGAAAGCAGAATAGCAGACACTGAGGGCCAAGCAGAAAACACCCCCCGGACATCTTTCCCTTGTATACACTATACAGAAACAAAGTCAGACTTTCTGAGAGAAATGGGTCTTGACATTGACTATGTTTCTTTGAATGCAGTGGTGAAAACTCAGTTGAGATAAGGGGAAATATTTGCAAATTAGAAATCTGATAAAGGGTTAATATCCAAAATGTATAAAGAACCCATACAACTCAATAGGAACAAAAAACAATCCAATTAAAAAGTGATCAGATTGAATAGGTATTTTTTGAAAGAAGACACCCAAATGCCCAACAAGTACATGAAATTTGTTTAACATCACTAATCATCAGTGAAATACAAATTGAAACCACAGTGAGAGATCACTTCCCATCTTTTAGAATGGCTTTCATAAAAATAACAAGAGATAATAAGTGTTGGTGAGAATGTGGAAAAAAGGGAACCCTTGTGCACTGTCAGTGGAAATGTAAATTGGTAGAGCTACAATATGAAGTTTCCTCAAAAAAATTAAAAATAGAATTACCATATGATCCATGAATCCCACTTTTGGGTATATATTTAAAGCAAATGAAAACAGGATCACAGGGGCACCTGGGTGGCTCAGTTAAGCATCTGACTTTGGCTCACGTCCTAATCTCAAGGCTTGTGAGTTTGAGCCCTGCATCAGGCTCTGTGCTGATAGCTCAGAGCCTGGAGCCTGCTTTGAATTCTGAGTCTCCTTCTCTCTCTCTCTCTCTCTCTCTCTGCCATTCCCCATCCCCTACTCACATATTCATTCATTCTCTCTCTCTCTCAAAAAAAAAAAAAAAATTAAAAAAAACCAGGATCTCAAGGAGATATTTGTACTTCCATGTTATTTGTAGCAGTATTCACAACAGCCAAGATTAGGAAATAAACTATGTGTCCTACAATGGATGAATGGATAGAGAAGTTGTGGTATATATACAAAAATGAGTATTATTCAGCAATGGGAAAGAAGGAAATCCTGCAATGTGAGACAACACAGATGGATCCTGAAGGCTAAGTGAAGGCTAAGTGAAATAAGTCAGAGAAAAACAAGTATTAGATGGTATCACCTATATGTAGAATCTTAAAAAGCTGAACTCACAGATACAGTGAGTTCAGGGGTGTTTTTCAGGGGCCTAAGGGAAATAGGGAGATTTTGGTCAAAGATACAAACTCCCCATTATAAAACGAATAAATTCTGGGATCTAATTTACAGTGTGGTGATTATAGTTAACAATACTGTATTATATAATTGAAAGTCACTGAGAGTAAGTCTTAAATTTTGCCACCATAAAAAAGGTAATTATGTTATTTGACAGAGTCTTTAGGTAATACTATGGTGGTAATCATTTTGCAATATAGTAGCGTATCATATCAATACATTTTACATCTTAAGCTTACGCAATGTTATATGTAAATTATATCTCAGTAAAGCTGGGGGGAGGGAGAACAGCATCAAACCACCCAGAAAATGTTAGAAATATTTGCAAACTGTATCTGATAAGAGGTTAATATCCTGAATACACAGAAAACTCCTAAAACTCAACAGTAGAGAACACAAAATGATTTAAATGGATAAGAGCCTGAATAGACATGCTCTGAATAGACGTAACGTCTTCTGGGAATAGACCAGAAGATATTCAAATGGCCAATAAACACATGAAGAGTTAGTTGTTCAATATCACTAATGTTTAAGGAAATGCAAATCCAAACCACGATGATAAAGTACTTCACATTCATTGGGGTGTCTATTATAAAACACACACACACACACACACACACACACACACACACACACAGAAAACAAGTGTTGATAAGGATGTGAGGAAATTGGAACATTTGTATCCTGTTAATGAGAGTGAAAAATGGTATATCTGGTGTCAAAACCAGTATGACAATTACTGAAAAAAATGCAAATAGCATTACCATATGATCCAGCAATTCCATTTTCTGCAACTGAAGACAGAAACTAGAATATATATTTGTACACCTATTTTTAGAGCAGCATTATTTGAAATAGCCAACAAGTAGAATCAACCCAAATGTCCACAGACAGATGAATGGATAGTGGCATATACATACAGTGTAATATTCAACCTTAGAATAAAGGAAATTCTGATACATGCTCCAACATTAAGGATCCTTGAAGATCTTATGTGAAGTGAAATAAACCCATCAGAAAAGAACAAGTATATAGGAATCTAATATATGATTCCTCTTATATTAGAGCCAGAAGAATTGTGGTTGCCAGGTATAGGAGGTGAGAGGAACCAGAATTAATGTTTTAATGAGTACAGAATTTTAGTTTTGCAAGATGAGAAGAGTTCTGTGGATGGATGATGATGCTGGTCACCCAACAACGTGAATGTACTGAATGTCACATAACTGTAACCTAAACATGGTTAAGATGGTAACTTTTTTTTTGGTTATGTGTATTTTACCACAATTAAAATTTTGCAGCATGTTTTGAATAGGAAACTTTTGTTTTACTTTGTATTCTGTCATATTCGGTTTTCATCCTTTTTAGAAGGATGAGCAGAAATTTTGTTTTATTGATTTTTTTTGGCTTATTTATATTGGTGGCACTCCCACCCCAGGCTCTGAATTCAAGCAGTGAGTGTGCTTCTTTCTTGTGCTTTTCATGGTGAACGTTTAACCTTTATTATTTTATTGCAGAGGGGTTGAATTTCCATTGGCCAAAGACCGTTTCTGGGCCAGTACTCAGCAGACCAATACCTCGGCCCCTACCTGCTTTACAATTCTAATTTCTAATTTCATTTCCAATTCAAGGTGATGCTTACGTTTTTGGAACACTGTTAAGTATTCGGGGCTAATTCTTTTTATTATTTATTATTGCAATGAAATTGTACAAGAGATTATAGTTTAAAGAATGAGCCATCTTTCCCATCTGACAGGAATTGGTGAAACTCTAGTAACTCAGAAAATTTAATGAGGCTTATTTTGCATTTTGGCACAGTGGACGCAGCAGAAATATGGCATACGTCACACAGTAGTAGAGATTCCATGAATCTGGACCTTGATAAACTAAAAATACATTCATGCAAATATATACCCTCTAAGTCATTTAATAAATTTAAGTATATGAAATCACTTGGAAAATACTCTGAGTCATGAAAATACTTTTTGCAAATTTAAAAATAGAAATATGATTACTGATTTTGCATGTTCTATGGCTTTACATTCATATTTGTTTTTCTTGGCTTGAGTATCTATAAGACCTACTCTAACCTGTGTAGCTGCTTTCAACTCTTTAGAGCAGAATGAAATTTAAGGAAAAACTATCTTGTCTGAAATATTTTATGGTGCCCAAAAAGACACAAAAGCATTATATTACAGATTAATTATCCATTATAAATAGTCAAAGATGCTACTCATTCTGGTTCATAATACAAACTCATTGTAGATCAACATCTATAATTTGTAGCAAGTTGCTATACAACTTACTACATTGGATCTTGTATTTGAAATCTCTTGACATGTTCTCTGTTTATGTTGTATTAATCTATTGTCAAGACTCTCCCCATCAATAACTATATGATTTCATAATACAACACAATTTAAGCTGTTGCAGAGGATGCCTGTCATTTTTGAATGTTCACTTCATTAATCATCAATTTGAATTGTACCACACATAACCATAATTTTAAATCAGGTTATTCCAAATATAATCTCAAAGTTAAGTGAATATCAATCGTCAGCGGGGTATCGATGAGCATTCGGGTTAAAGCAAGTCATCCAATGCTAGTGAAAGATTTATCCAAAATGAGGTGACAGAACAATTCATGAAACTTACACAGAGCCAAAAACACAAAGTCTACTTCTTTCAGAAAATCATTAAGTTGATAAATCTCTAAGAGTAATGAGGAGGGAAAGATAAAACACACACAAAAAAAAGCCAGGACCAGGAATGAGAGCAGTAACAGAACTACAGAATTCAACAGATATGAAAAGAATAATAAGGGGATATTATGGACCATTTTACAGCCCCATATTTAACAGTACAGATGAAATAGACAAACCTCTTGAAAGACAGAATCTATCAAAACCTACTCAAAGGAAATACAGAACTTGATTAGCCCTGTATACATTAAAGAAATTGAATTTGTAATTTAAAACACTCTCAAACAGAAAGTTTTAGGCCCAGTTGACACCACTGGTGAATTATACCAAAGAGGAAAGAAAAAATGCCACCTGTACCTAAACTATCCCAAAAATTGAAGAGAAGGGAATACTTCAAACTTCATCTTAAAAGATGTTGATTCTATAATATCAGAGATAGCAGGCTAAGAAAGAATACTACAGATTATGATCCCATATAAGTATAGATGCAAAACTTCTACCAATTCAAATCCAGCAATTATATAAAAAATGGTAATACATTATGACCAACTTTATCCCAAGAATGGAATGTTCGTTTAATTGTAGAAAATCAATGTCTTCACTGTATTAAAAGTATAAAAAAGAAAAGCTGTATGGTAACCAAGAGATTCATTAAAATTATTTCATAAAATCTAACATATATTCCTGATTCTTATCAATAATAATAAGCAAATATCAGTTTATTATGGAGGGAACTTCCTTAGCTTGATTTTAAAAATCTACAAAAAAAATCTGTACGTAACATCTTATTTCATAGTTACTGTCTGACACTTTCTCACTAAGATTATAAACATGATAAGGATGTTTGTCCCACCACTTCTACTAAGCATTATACTGACGATTCTTGTAATTGCAATAATGCAAAAATTAAACAAAATTCATCTACATATGGAAGAAGTGAAACTGTGTATATCCACTGATAACGATTGTCTATGTAGAAAATTCTCTGGCATCTACAAAAAAAATACTGTATCTAATAAGTGAAGTTACTAATATTTCAGGTTACAAACTATATTAAAAATAATTGTATTTCTATGTGCTAGCAACACTAGATATTAGGATTTTTTAAAAAATACTATTTTTACAATATCAGAAGTATAAAGTTTTAGATAAATTTGTAAAACTATGTCACAAATTTGTATATTGAAAACTATTAAACACTGATCAGTTTTAAAAGGAAAGATTAAATAAGTGAAGAAATAAATCATCTTCATGAATCAGGATACTCAATGTTCTTAGTTCTCAATTTTCAAAAATCGACCCATGGATTCAACAAAATTCTAATCATAGTCATAAGATGATTTTTTTAATTAAAATGGTCAAGTATATTCTAGAATTTATATGGATCCATAACATCTAAAACAACTTAGAAAAAAAACCTTCAAAGATTTATTATCTTGACTGATGGTTTCATGATTTCCTAGAAACTGAGTCTAAGATCTGGACTGGTGTTAAGGTTAAACAGTTACTAAGAAGGGCATTTAGATCTGTATCCAGATAACCTAATTCCAGAGCTCCCTGACCAAAACAACACTTCGCACTCAGCACTTATTTCTTTAATAACGAATTTTATCTCTTTTCATTTGCTGCAGTCCATAGAGATTTCCAGAAAATGAATCCATTTTGAGACTGCCCTGGAGAAGCAGACAAAAACGTAAGTCATTAACATAAAATGATTATTTGACTAACAGGTGTTAAAGCTAAATCATAAAACATAGTGATTTTATCTGTTAGCCTGGAGGCAGTATATCAGAAATGGTCTTAATCATGTAAGGCAGGACCTCCAGAGTTTACTAAATAGAGTACTAAGTACCAACTAGCGTCACAAGGTCATGTGAGACATCTAGAATTCAATATCTTGTTTTCTAAAGGCACAAGTACCTTTCTGTTATAGGATTCTGTTTTTGAGAATCCTATCACCTGCCAAGTTATCAGTCAAAGCAACTATATTATTATCTCCAAATTTAATGCTGTCTCCCTTTTGTAAATCTTACCCACAAAAAAATCCATTTATCATTTATATTTCAGGTCCGTGGTACAATATCCTGAACATTCTTTCTAATCATCACAGTTTACTTTGCTCTTTCCTCTAAAATGTATGTCACTTATTATTGGTGATACTCCTACAGCACCTAGCATTTGATGCTTTGTTTAGTAACTTTTATATACTACCATTAGATTATAAACTCAAGGAGGACAAAAGCACATCTTTGTTTCGTTCGTAGTACTTTCTGCAGTGCTCCAGACTCAATACTCAATTGTTGAATAAATCATGATAGTTGCCTTTAATCAATTGCTCTTCCAAGATGCCAGAAAAGGAGTCCATTGTGATATTGAATTAGAAACATACACAAAAGAGCTGCTGCTTCTACAGATAGGAGTCACTAGTTCAAAGCTCCGTAGGGAACAGATTCTTTGGAGACAGGAAAAGCCCATTATCAGAAAAACATGACAGGACCCAAAGTGTATGCACAGAGCTATGTGGCCATTTTTATACTGTTGAATTTGTGAATTCATTACCATAATTTCAAATAGATGCTATTTAATGTTTTTCACTTTATCTTGAAGCTATTTGTTCTAGTTCATGTTAATTTCTTAAGGCTAAAACTTCATTAGAAAACAAAATTTGAAAGATTTTTCTTCTCGTTTAATGGTTTAAAAATCTACAAAATGTAGGTGCAGTATAAAGCAACATAAACAGTTCAAAAGTAAACCCTTTTGGTACATATTAGCCAGCAGGACAAAAAAATGACTTTTGGAGTGAAAACCTTATTATGGACAATATATGATGTGCAAAAAATATATTGTTTGAGACACTCATACTTAAGAAATTTCACAGGACAGTAGGTAACTTCTTACTAACAGCCTTCTATTAAAGTTTGCTTTTGAGCAGTACATTAAATAAGTGGAAGAAAGGATGAATGTAACTTTTCAAGTCCAACGCACAGTTTTGCAGTATTTGCAACAGTGATTTGTGAAAGAAAATTACTTCCTGGGAAGAAGTTTAAATTATTTTTATATAGGGATTTTCAGTTTTAAAACATTAACAGCTTTCGGTGCAGGATACAATTATTTGCTTAAGGGCATTTCTCATTGATCATAAACTGTATTATGTTCTCTTTGTGGGGGGGGGGGTTGTTAAACATGCTGCAGGGTCAGTCTGTTGTAAAGGTTTCATGTTTTATTTTCAGCATTTATGTAAGCTTCACTATGCTCATTTTCTAATATGATTAGATGGTTGTAAATAAAATGCACTGAAGCAGATACAATCTAATAATAACAATGCGGAGCAACTGGAAAGATTCTATAATAGCAGTGAGATTCTTCGGAAAGGCAAAGATAGAAGTACGTTTCATTTGAATTATCAATAACAAAGCAGTACCAAAAACATCTGAAATATCATAAAGAGCAGCCTGTGTGCAGAGACCCCTTTTCTAATTTCATGAATCGGCCTCCATTTACTCCTCCTAGCAAGCAAGAATGTACTTTTGGAAAAGCAATGCAATACTTAATCCATTCTGACAGAATCTTTAATAGTGCATTCTGGTGATAAGAGTGCTCAAATGGCTGTGGTGCCCAGTGAAACAGAGCCTAATTATCTTATTAAACCATTGTGGAAGGCTGTATTTATTTATCAGTGGGAGGTGTGAAAGAAGGAAAAAAAGGAAACTTATTTGGATGAAGGTTATGAGAAGTGCAGTTTAACTGTCACTATAAAAATAAAATGTGCGTGGGAGACAGGTTTAGAAAAAAATGTGTTGTCCTTTTTTCCTTAAAAGAAAAAAAAATAGCCGAGGTTAGACTCCATGTTAAACTGCTATTTTTTTTTTAACACTTTTAATTTTTTGAGCTAGTAGAAAAGTAATCACTTCAATTTCTATTTCAGTATTTTAAATTATATTTTCAGGAAAGATTTTATGAAGACATTTTTTATTGTGATAACTGAGTTCACCAACAAAATGCCTTAAATAAAAATCATAGTAACATTGTCTAGGACTAGAATCTTTTGTAGCTTTATCTTTTCTATGTTTCTAAGAATAGAACCCTGGGAATTGCCACAGTATTGCAAAGGGCTTGCATGCCTGGTCTAAAGATTTCCTAGAAAAAAAGAATCATTTTAGGTATTAAATTGCTAAGCTTTCAGTTTGCAAATAGCGAGTAAGAAGTGAATGTTTTAAGTTCCCCCTGTGTACCAACTATCATATGTACGTTACCCCCCTCACTAGGTTTATAAGTGTCGATTGTACTTTATTTTCCTTATTGTATTAAACCTTTATTATGTCTGTTGTAGCCTTAACATATTTGTTTCAAGCCTATAACTTCGCCCAGCTCATTGATACAAGATTGGAAAGCCATGTTGAGAGGCTTTGATCATCATTACAAAACCTATAATGGGCAGCTCTGTTCTGAGAAAGAGTTCTCTGATACCCTTACTTTTCTTTCCCCCAAATTTACACAAAACCTACTTTCACACACACACCTCATTTGGAGTTAATGATCCCTTCTTTTTTCTCATGTGTTCATTTTTGTCATGTTCCATAGTTTCACGCAGTGGATTCCAAATAACTGTTTGTGTTACTTGCTTTCTCTGTTTAATTGTGAGTTGAGGCCAAGAAACTTGTTAAACTAATCTTTCACAACTAAGTTAATAATGAGTGATCAGTATGCATTCACTACACATTTGTGAAATAAAGGAATGCATAAAGAGACAAAGGTCTATTACTGCATTTTTAGTATATCACCATAATTTTTAGATTTACCCCTGCATTTTTGGTACCTTTCATTCTGGACTTCTCTTTCCTTCTCACTAGATAACTATGGCAATATTTATTAATTCAGAACTATAAACCTGTTGAAATTTATTCCTCTTGTGAAATATGCAGCTACTTTGTATTTTTAAAAATGTAATTAAAGAAGACAGAGTAAGTGTAAAATTCTTACATTATCACAGTGAATATCTTTTAAAAGTCAATTTATTCAGAAAGACAAAACAAGTTAGTTTATTTTAGAGATCTGGCATGCTAACAACTCCAGCACGAAGTGAATATTTATTATAAATCTGTACACATCGTCTTGAAAATAATGGCTTAAGATGGAAAGGCAGTCTTCAACAGCTCTGTAAAGAACTAAAATCTGATGTGCAGTTGGAAGCTGTAGAATTAACTTATTTTTTCTCAAATCTGTTATCTTCCTCTTTTATCAGTTTTATACTTATTGAATACTTACATAAAATAGGAGTAATAGTAAGCATACTTTCTAAGAGTAAGCATGGATATAAACCTAAACAGTTTAGTTGGATCTTCAAGAAGTGTTTTTGAGTATTTACCTCAAGAAGTTCTCTGTACCTACTCAATTTTTAATTTTATAAGTGATAAACTTAAGGAAAAATATATGTATAATTTCAGATATTATAATGGTGTCTGGAGCCTGGGCCAAAAGAAAGAGCTTTTGCTATATATGGATGATTTCAGTCAAGCTACTAATCTTTTCCATGTCTTATTTCCCTCGTGTGTGGTAAGGTGATTAAAAAAATAGTAACTACTTCATAGATGTCTAAAAGTTAAAAAAAGTGATGATGAATGTAAATACATAATGTCTGACTAAATATTCAAGGAAGAAAGGATTATTTTTTGTAGATTTTTGTTGACAATGTTAATATTACTGATAATGATTCATGGACACAATCAAGCATATATATTTTTACCACTAAACATCACTGAAAAAGAAAACATAATATTGAAATTGAACATAGGAACCTTGTCATTTAAAATTGTAAAATATGGCTGACCACCTTTCAATAGATCGGCATGTTGTTTTATTAATATAAATATGAGCACTTGAGCTGATTTAAGAACATAGGAATATTAAATATGAATGGTTAATGTATTGCTGATTTATAACTTTATAAATTATTTTAAACGATTTATTAATTTTATTACACTTATAAATCACTTTATGTAATGAAAATGTTTTAATCATAATTTCACTTTCAAGCATTCTAGCATGTGGCTCTTTACGAAGTTATAATTTTTATTTGAATGTACAACATTAATATGCAAAAAATAGCAAAACTCAATTCAAGTAGGCACATTCATGCACATAGAGGCTATTAGTGAAGGCTATTTCTTCTCACCCATAATGTAAAATAATCTTTCTCAAAATAGCAAAAGCAAAGATTTGCTCAGTTGGGTCTTTTTTTCTCATTCATTTCATAATTTGTTGAGTTTACATTTAAATTATAGGAATTTTATTTCCCATGAAAGTGAGAGAATAAATTCATGAAATTATTTACTAATGTCTACAATGCCTAAGTTTGGTTTTATTCCCATGTACATTAACACATTTTGGTTGATTGTAGCATATGGAAGAATAATTCATTATATTAACCCTTTTCTCCTTTTCTTTCAGAGAGAATGCAAGAGAAAGAGCATTTCTGAGACATTTTTATACCTCTATGATGTCAATGAAATATTGACCTCAGGCATTTAGCTTAAATAATTAAGTTTTGATATGTTAGCTTGATCATTGCATTATATGAAACATAAATATCTGGGACGGCATTCTTTTCTAACTCTGAACCAGATTTCTATGCATTATAAAATCCAAAATGACTAACATGAGTCTATATAATGACATAGACTTATAGTCAGTATATTCAATTCTTACTGGAATAGAAGATGAACCTGGATAAGAACATTGCCGTTTTTTTTTAATTGCCTATGCTCCTATTTCTATTTGTTATCAATACTGATGTTTTATTTTTGTTAGGTAGACAAAAAAATTGAGTCTATATTTTATGTGAGAGATACCAATGTATGAAGCCATAACAAATCTGAGGTAAAGGTAAAAATATCCTATTTTCTTACATAGCATCTCCCTGAATCTAAGGCAGTGAAAGTGATTTTCAACCTGTTAGCCAACTCTAGAGTAAGAATTGGAGTTTTCTTTCCCCAGAGCACATGGGAACTGTGTGGCTACCTTAAAGAAAATTGAAGTTATTCCCAAGAGAAGATGGTTTGGGAGGAAATAGCAATGTATACTTTAGGCCCTCACACCAGTAATAGTCTATATAGGTATTGTGCATATGGCTTATCAAAAGAAGAAAGCAGCATGTGATAATCCAATCTACTGCCATAAATCATTTAATGCCATAAATCATTCATTTATGAATAAAATCATTTCTATGAATATATATATGAATATATATATATATGAATATATATTTCTATGAATATATATATGAGTGATTTAAAAAGAGCTAACAGAGTACTTTATATAAGTTAAATATTGTTTTAAGTACATAAAAGATCTTTTTGAATCACCACAACTACCTAAGAATATAAGTGCATTTTAGAATCACTCAATACTTCAACAATGCAATGATTACATATTTGATATGAAGGTATTAGCAAACAGATTTAATATGTATTTGAAATTGTCTTTTTGGTGTTCATGTGTATACACACACACACACACACACACACAAACACATATACACAAACACCTGTTGCTCCCAGTTTAGGCAATAGAAATTAACAACAAAGCTTAGTGAAATAATTAGTTTGTACCAGTAAACAATGTCAGTTATGTAACAGTTAATCCGAGGTATTCATGAGGGATAAAGAAAAAACCTTATAAATTCCAGAATTGGTATTCTGTTTTTATTTTTTTCTTTAAATGACCTGTGCCTGAAAAGTAAAATATTATTTAAGTTCAGTGTTCTGCAACAGTTGGATTTTAGTACACAGTTGTGCAAATTTAGTCAAAGAGAATAAAGCTGACAATTTAGTGGGCATTGGTCCATTACTTCACCCTAAAGTAAGATCCAATGAAAGAATGATAAAATTTTAATTCCTCATCTGGTCTAGACTAAACTATATGTTAGGGTGTTTTGTTCATTTTTAGATAAAACATGAATACAGCAACCTAAAATGCTAATCTCAGAATATTTTGGATAATTCAAACTCATGTGGAGGTTTCAGTGAAGTATGAAGAGAAAACAAGTCAAATTTGTGTCAAGATTTACTTGGATAGTAGAGTTTTGAAAAATTAATTTAAAATGTTGATCATTAAATGTCTTTTAGCATGGGATTTGGGCTTTGGCAGGATTCCATAATCACATATAGCTTGTAACAAAACATGCATTTGAAGAAATCTGGTGGAAAACTGTTAACAATAACTTCACAGCAGTCTGTATCAAGTAGTTTTAGTTTGGCAACATCATACAGGGAGATACTTCTTGCCAAAAGATCCTTTGCTGAGGTACTTACGGGGAAAGACAGTGTACTCGCAGCGTGCAAATTTCAGTTTTGATAATAAACTCCACACATGTACTGTATGTGGTCTTTGTGGGCATCCGAATACATACTCGCCAGAATTTGCCAAGTATATTTGGAAAGCTCTAAAATATTTATTTTAAAGGGGCAATTCTTGTCTTATCAATATTTATTAATGCTGTGTGAAGTTAAACATTGATTGAGAATAATTGGACAAAAGAAAATACCAACAGGATGGAAGGGTACTGATACATGTAGCTGCCAAGAGAAGATTAAATCAGAAAGAACAATTAGAGAGTGGGAGTGTTGAGATTTATCATGAAGCTACATCTCAAATGATTTAGACACATGAAGTCAATGCATAAAAACAGAATCCCCTGAAGGACTTTTTTATGGTCGTTGTATAAAGAAATAGTCTCAGAGTCCAACTCAGAGTAAGATCCAGAAATTGCTGCAGAGATCCAGTTAAGAAATTGTTGGAAAATGTAGGATAGAAGTAAATATAATAGGGATAGCTAGGCAAGAAAGAAAAAGAGGGAAGTTGACTCTGACCCAGCTGACTCTTTGACCCAGATGAATATGACAATTCTATAATGGAGATAAATTTAAACTCTAACCTGAAAAAATATGTTTTTACAATGAATATCCAGCATTGCTTTATGCTGTAGGATTAGAAGAGGAGACAGCATACATTAGTTACTTGGTTTCTAGGGTTACTTTCCTCATTATTCCAAAATAAATTTAAAAGCTAACATGTAAGATATGGATAATTGATTTTGTACTATTCTCTGAACACATCCAACAGAAGATTCAGAAAATATACCACGAAGCACTGCATGTCCCTATTAGGCATGTTATGCAGTCTTTTGTAGAGGTATATTTTGACCTCTTTTATGCAAATGGCAATGCAGCAGTAAGGAAAATCAATTTAAACTTTAAAGAAATAAATAATCTTAAGGGAAAGATTTCAGTGAAGAAATCTTTCTCATTCATGAAGAAATGGATGAAAGCAATGTTTATGGGATCATGTCTCCATTCATAACTACTAAATTATTCATATAATGGTGATTAATAATCGAAGACCTTCAGATTATGGTATAAAAGCTTCAATGTTATATATGCAAATTTATAAAGTTTTTTTGCGCTTACCTACATCGTCTTTGGTAGAAATTATATAAGTAGAGAATCTAACAAACTGGAAAATAAAACCTATTAGACTTGAGAGCCAAAGGATATTTTACTAGTAGCCTGTACTGTCACTTGAGTGGAATTTAAAGTGTCCCACTGCATTTAAACATCTCCATACCATCATGTTATTGTGCTCTCGTATAAGGCTATAAAAATCATATAGAACTTCAGTTTGTAATGTCATCACTGAAGTTTAGTTTCTTTATAATCTTTTGAACGCCTTTCCACAAATGCCCCTGCCGTTGTGTACCTTTGAGACAAATCCTTGAAAACTTCACACCAGACTTCTGCTACTAAGTCACTTCTCCAAGAATAGATTTTTTTTAAGCCGTGACACACGCAGAGAAGATTAATAGGTGCGTGACTGCTCTTGTCAGAGTCACCTGACTATCCATACCTTGGTCTAGTCCTACTGAGCTACTCAAGATGTAGTTTCACACTTTCAGTACATATTATCGATCAAAGGCACACCACTAAGATTAGAAATCTGCTATGCTGATATTGTAAAACCCACACAAGACTGTAACTCGACCCAAGATACTTTTATTATCACCTAATATACTCCTGCTCTAGCAGTTTCATATATTTGAGTAAACTTCCCTCTTTCCCCCACTACAAAAATACAATAATAACAGTTATTGTGATATGTTTGATATTTGAAGCATTTTACAATTATAATCTTCACAATCACCCACGTGAGGAAACTCAGGTCCTCCTCACATCAGATCAAATAGCCCCTTTTCACTGTCTCCAGAGCCAAAACACTGTAAAAATCCTACTCTCCCCTTATTGGCTTCGGTGTCCAGGGTAATGTTTCACACACACACACAGTAAAAATAAATAAATTAATTAATTAAAATTAAAAAATTAAAAATTTTAAAAACATTTCTTTAAAAAATAAAATACCATATGAATGTTTTATTCAGTCTATACTGATATGGTAGAGAAAAATATAGTAGATCAGATGGAGGGAATTTAGATTCTCAACAGCTCAGCTGCTTGATCTGCGAGATGTAAATTATTAACATTGATTTGACGGTGCTCTTTTGATTGCTTTTATGAAAACGTGGTCTGGGCTTTAGAATTTTTTTGTGTGTGTAATTTTTGTTAAACTTCTTCACTCATTTATGGTATACAGTTCGTTAAGAACCCAAAGAACCAGCTAGTTATTTTTAAAAGCTAAAGTTAAAAACAAATGGCTGTAGACATAAAAACCCCTAAGTGCAAACTGATCATGAACCATTAGATGCGGATTTAAAAAAATTTTTTTTTCAACGTTTATTTATTTTTGAAACAGAGAGAGACAGAGCATGAACGGGGGAGGGGCAGAGAGAGAGGGAGACACAGAATCGGAAACAGGCTCCAGGCTCTGAGCCATCAGCCCAGAGCCTGATGCGGGGCTCGAACTCCCGGACCGCGAGATCGTGACCTGGCTGAAGTCGGAGCTTATCCGACTGCCCCACCCAGGCGCCCCAATGCGGATTTTTAATCACCCCTGTAATTATTATTAGTCTTCTACAGACTGAGTTCATTAAGACCATCTCTTTTTCTATACTATAATATTTCAAAAGTATCTATTATTGAAGTCATCATTGCCAACTTCAGGTCCCAGGCAATATGAGCGAATTTTCGTCACTATAATTGCTATTGCTTTGATCTCTTTGTCCCAATGAACACAACACAAAAACTTAGCTTTCGATCAAAACTTAACTGGTTGCCTCACAAAGAAAATCAGTAACAGAATGTTCCAGCATTGAATTTCCAGCATTGAACAAATTTAGTACCTAAGAACATTTTAGTAATACTGTACTCATTTTAAAAATCTATAATGGTTACATAACTAGGCACCAGTGCAAACTTTATTTTTTGCCTTTCATTTGGTAACAAATAATTTTCGTATTATTGGCAATTTTCCCATAGTTACCGCTTTTAATACCAACATGGGATTTCATCATGTGGAACAATAACTTATTTAACCATTCCTATCCTTAAAGTTAGATAGTTCAATATAATAATATCATGATCATTAGTGTGATTTTTATTTTTTAGGTATTTATTCTGTTACAGAACAATACACATAAATATTAAGTAAACAGGTGTGGTTGTTGTTACAGCTCTGGCTACTTATAAGGCAGACATTTACAGACTTCATTTTTTTATTTACACATTCATTGTTGAGTGCTAACTATCTGAGGGTGCTATTCTTGATGCTGGTAAAATAAAGGTGAATAATATATGCGCTCCGAATTCACGGAGGTTCTTCTAGCAAGGGTAGGCAAATCCGTAAACAAATATGCAGGAGATGGTCTGAAAATCTTACATTGCAATTCAGCCCTAATATTTCCTCAAGGATAAATGTAGAATGGGGAGGATGCATTCACTGTGGCATGATTACGCCTTTCCAAACACTTTTAAAGCACAACAAACACCCTGATCTAAAATGTTTCATTTTATTGTCACCTCCCCTTAAATTATGTGTATCTTGTGCCTTGGCACATACAATACATTGGCTTAGTGACACAATATAGCAATGTCTATCTTACAACTACATGGCGAATATAATTTCCTATTTGCCCTTCCACATCATATTTTATAAGCACATTCATGTTACTTTTTATTTCTCAGTTTTCCATCAAAATATATGAGTCCTCGCTCCTAGTTTAGCAGCACAGCATGGAATTTTTTTAGGCTTTTTTGTAACATTTAATTACATGTTACTGTATCTTGAAGTTTAGATTTCCAAGTATTAACACTAACCCTCCCACTTACTTAAAAAAATTGGAAGTCAATCTGACACCATATTAAATTAGTTTAAATTATAATTGTAATGCATGTTAAACTATTAGCACCGTGTTAAATAACAGCTTGGTTCACACATTGCTGTTGATTTTCTTTACTAGCTAAAATGGGGTTGCCATTTGTCAATAGTTTAAATGCAGTATGAAAGTCGCTTAGTCCATAGCTTTGAACACATTACATGCATTATAGTTTAAAACATTTTCCAGAGACTGGCATAATTTTGAACTTTGTGCATAAAGGGAGATATTCTTAATATTTTACATCAGGATATTTCAGACATGCACAATTACACATTACATGGAGCATGCCACAAGCTTTTAGCTTACTCGGGGTAATACTGGGGCTATACCAAAATTACAGGAATTTAAACAAACACTCACAATACCTAGCAAAGGAGGTAAATTTTAAGAGGGAGATTTAGAGAAGAATAAACTAATGAAAGAGAATCATGAGCAAATGCAAGGGTCTGTTCTTATTAGAAGTGATCACTTAAGACAGTAAAATGACATTTTTACGAACTTGAGTTAAAAAAGTTAGACAAAAATCACACCTTTGTCAAAAGCTACGTTATGTCTATTTTAATGAAATTTGGGGACATTTTAAGTCGTAGTACTGCATAGCTTTTCTCCAAAGCTGGCACAATGACAGATACCAGGGGAAATATGGCTGTGTTTTTAAATAGACTCCTAATGTTGAGTGACCTCTGGTATTGAATGTTCTATGTTTCCTTTCAGTGAGAAGGAAGGTTTGTGCATTTTCAAAAACTGACAATTGTCACAAAGGAGCCAAAGAATAGTTATTCTCTGAACCTTGAAAGTGACTTTTGTATGGCATGCAGCAAAATAGGGTGAGCATTTACCTTGTGGAACATTTCAGTTTTTCAGGACAAAGCTATATTATTAAGTAGCTAAAAATTTATAAAAATTCAGGGAAGTTTAAATCCATACGCACTCTTGGGAGAGACATTTTATTATAACAAGAAAAATGTGTTGATCTAGAGTTGAGTGATTAGGTCATTTGTCAAATAGTGTTACTGTTTCTGATAACACTTACAGGTCACATACACTTTTCAAATCTCAATAGAAGTAAGCTTGCTCAAATGGAACTTACCCACCTGAATTCATGTGATTGATTGTTAGGAGTAATTGAAACATTCTGTAAAACATTTTAAACCATTCCCTTTATGAAGGAAAAAGTAAGTGTGAAATTAAAAAGTTAAAAAGAAGTGTTTTCACCGAATAGCTGTAATTATAAGGATAGTAATTTATTGCATTTTCATTGTGAGCCAAAGTACTACTGGTTTATAACATGGCTTATCTCATTGTCAAAATAATCCTGTGGCATAGGAACAACATTGGCCCTAGTTGCACGTAAGGCACACAGGTCAAATAAGGCTATAAAAGTTGTCCAAACTCTTGCCACTGCTTAAAATATGAGAATAGATTTTCATGATTTTGAAGGAATAATTTGTGCGCTATAAAAATTAACATAAAATAAGCTTAAACCACTCTTTATTAGCTTTCTCAATGTTTTTAAAAAGTCTCTCACTATCCAAAAAGAGCATTCTTTTTAAGTCATTACAACCAGAAATACAAGTTAGATCATTCTTTAGGTGTTATTATTTTCTGTGTCTAAACTGGCAATATTTTAATTTTATGGAATAATTTATTTCCTTTACCATATGTCACTTTAAAAATATAATGTTTAGAAACCCATGGGTGAGGGGAAGAAAAAAAAAAGAGGTTAGAGTGGAAGAGAGCCAAAGCATAAGAGACTCTTAAAAACTGAGAACAAACTGAGGGTTGATGGGGGGTGGTAGGGAGGGGAGGGTGGGTGATGGGTTTTGAGGAGGGCACCTTTTGGGATGAGCACTGGGTGTTGTATGGAAACCAATTTGACAATAAACTTCATTTAAAAAATCACAAAAAAATAAATAAAAATAAAAATATAGTGTTTATTTCCTTGAACATAATTTTAAAACTCCCTCCTCTTGGGGGCACCTGGGTGGCTCAGTCGGTTAAGCACCTGACCTCAGCTCAGTTCATGATCTCCTATTCTTGAGTTCCAGCCCTACTGTGCTCACAGCTCAGAATCTGCTTAGGATTCCGTGTCTCCTCTCTCTGACCCTGCCCTGTTTGCACTCTGCCTCTCTCTCTCAAAAATAAATAAACATTAAAAAAAAATCCTTCCTCTTGAAGAAATAGTTTTCTTTGACAACAATGAAAAAAGTGATAGACTGGTAAAATTAATGATAATAATAATAAAAAATGTACATCTCATTTACTCATTGGCATGCACTATGTTAAAAAACATTCAGACAGGGGCGCCTGGGTGGCGCAGTTGGTTAAGCGTCCGACTTCAGCCAGGTCACGATCTCGCGGTCTGTGAGTTCGAGCCCCGCATCGGGCTCTGGGCTGATGGCTCGGAGCCTGGAGCCTGTTTCCGATTCTGTGTCTCCCTCTCTCTCTGACCCTCCCCCGTTCATGCTCTGTCTCTCTCTGTCCCCCAAAAAATAAATAAACTTTGAAAAAAAAAATTTAAAAAAAAAAAAAAAAAAAAAAAAAAAACATTCAGACATTGTCTAATGACACTTTCTAACAATCCTCAAATGTTTGCAATGTTGCCTAAAATTCACTGGTAAGGGTATTGAGAGGTTGAGTATCTTAATATTTTACCAAAAACCACACTCAAGTAACCAGATTCTGTAACCCTAGTTTTTGTAATAACCACTATTTTTTCTTACTAAGTCAATGTTAATTTCCCAAGGGGTTTCCAGTGTTCATTGGATTTAAGTTAGTGTGGTAAATATCTGTCTAAATGACAAACTTAAGAACCCATTTTGAGAGTCCAAAATTGATTTGTTACTTATTAGGGAACTGGTTCCTAAAAATTATTTTTAAAATTTTAAGTGCTTTATGACTTTTTTAAAACAATATACTTGCAAAATAAATAGAATAGTTTTCATTTAGTTTTTAATAACTGCTTAAAACTTTGAAAACATTTGAAATAATTTTTATATTTCTTGAGTTATTACTTATAATTTATACTTCATTTACATTCCTAATGGAATCAATATTTTACACAAATATTTACTCTTGACACCTAGAATCTACTGTAGTGATTTTTATCTAACAATTCTAAAATTCTATTTAATTTTGATAGAAAAATTCAACTACTGAAACTGAGTTCCAAAATAGATGTTTGAAGGTGAATTTTAAGGAACCTAATTTATAATATAATAATAAAAAGTAAAGTGTTCAGCTAAGTGTTTCTTTTCAAAAAACAAAGTTTCTGTTTCAAGAAAAAGAGCACAGACTAGGTGATTAGTGATTTTTTCAATTAGTGTGGGGATAGAGTTGGGAAAGCTAAAAAAAAATAACTGATTAACATTCTTTTGAATCTATACATTATTAGTTAAAAATATGATCTTCCAAAGTGTCACACCATTGCTCAGTCGAATTATTTTTTTTGATAGGTGTCTTGGATGCCAGTAATGAAAAATGGAACCATTTCCACACTGATATAATGACAATTTGGGGCCAAAGCAGGAACTTGAAATTGGCTCATTGAACAACCAGAATTTGTAATTAGAACTTTTTAACTTAATTAAGGTAAGTTTAGCTTGACAACTTCAAAGGCCAGATCTAAAATATAGGCAATATTTTAAAAAGTCTAATGATGTTAAGATTGACCTGGCACCTCATGAAATATGAAGAATGCAAGTCACAGATCATAAGAAATTGTCCAAAAGACATTTTTATTATCTTGTGTAGATCAAGGAGAAATAAAAATTGTATTAAATATTCTGTAATTTAGAATGCATTACATTGTTGAAAGGAAGCTTCAGTTAAACTTGAACTTACTATCAAAGAATTAGTTGCACAGTTGAGTTTTAGTGTTAAATCTTGTTTATTAAATACTAAATATTAAGCAACACAGTGTAATAATGTCTAATGTCTTCCTAATATTAAATCTTTTGAAAATAAAATGATTACTATACTATGATCCTACAGCTTAGTAAATAAACTCTACCTGAGACTTAGCATTGTATCTGAAACATGGATTCATCACCTGTAAAACCTCAGTTTATAAAAAACATCAGGATTATACCATCACATAGCAAGCATATAATCGTTACTTAAATGAATGCATTAGACTAAGACAAATGTGTTACAAAGAAATATTTTTACAACTATGGTCTTCTATCCTGGGTTGTACATTTGGAACCTTATGATAATGTTACAAAATTATCAACATCCAAGCTCTATCTCGAGGGTCTCATGTTTAAATTCTCTGCTATGTGGCAGTGACACTGAAATAGCACTGAATGTCAAACCTCAACACGTTTATCACATAATTGGAGACATTCTCAATTCATTTTAAGTATCTTACTCCCCGTATTTTTTTCTGTTACAATTATGAAATCTACCAGTGCTGTTCATCAAATAGTTTTGGCTTTCTATCTTAGAGATTTATGGTGGAATTATACTTCATGCTCCCCCCACCCCATGGAGTTTATTTTTAGTCATGTGATTTGCCTTGGCCAACATGTGAGTAGGAGCAAAATATCTAACTTCTGTGCACAAGTGTTAAGAACCAGAGCACATTTTACCCACTTTCTTGTTCCCTATCTTGGTTATTTAGGGATGGCATTTTAACACAGAGCTCTCTTCAGCCCGTGCCTGGAAGTAGGGACTCCCTGAGGTCACTTAGTCAACTTGGAGTATGAGCAACAAAGAAATTTACCTTGGTAAGACTATGAGATCCTGAAGCACTTTATTACTGCAACCAAACCAAAACTACCCTGATGGATAACACTGTATGAAATCAAACTCATTAAAACAGATAAACAGCAAAGAAACAACTATTTGACAAGAAAGATTTTCTGTTTGGTTGCCATTAAAAAGAACAAAGATCTTGGAGCTGATCCTCAACTGAACCAGAATCACGAACAGTGTGTAATACCTGCTTATTTAATTAGCCTAATGTAATTGGTACATGCAGAGTAATGAATTGTACTGAAGTTGATGAAATCACTAAGGTGAAAAAAATACATTAAAAAACACACTGTCTACAGACCAGAATAGTTTCAACTTGTGTTATTTTCTTAATACTTGAGTGTTCAATAAGGTCTTATAATCATTCCTTTAATCAAAGCATTTACTTTGCTATGCAAACAACAGAGTTGCCAGGTACACATTTATTGCGTATTGTGTGGACTTGAAAAAAAATTTTTTTTCTGAAAACTCTCCCTTTAACGCAAATATACATTCTTAAAAGCAGGTTCATGAACTCACAAACAGAGTCGAATGGTGCTTGCCAGGGTCTGGGGGTTGGGGGAAGTGGGGAGATGTTGGCCAATGAGTACAAACTTCCAATGAGAAGATGAATAAGTTCTGGGGATCTAATATACAGCAAGGTGACTATAGTTAACAATACTGTTATATATACTTGGAATGCAAAGAGAGTAGATCTTAAATGATCTTACCACGCACACACACAAATTGCAATTATGTGAGGTTGATGGATCTATTAAATAACCATATTGTGGTAATGATTTTGCAATGTAAGTGTGTTTCAAATAATCATGTTGTATACCTCCAACCTATATCATGTTATATGTTGATTATATCTCAATAAAGCTGGGGGGAGAAGCAGACTTAGTTTTTATTCTATATTTTTATATAAAATTAGTGCTATAATTTACTTGGTAATCTTATAAAACAGTCTTAATTTCTTATTAATGCCCCTGTAGATTACATATTCCCCCCCCATGTTTCTCTAATTTATTCACATTTTATTAAGATCCTTAATAGCTCATAAATTCTACTTATAAAGGAATTAAAATAGATACTGCAGGGAAAAAAAGGACAAATTTAAACTATGCAACTTATAATGTTAAGGAATACATAATAATGAAATCATTAGGGTCACTGTATCCAGGAAACAATTGTTTTTTGTTTTTTGTTTTTTGTTTTTTTTTGGGACAGAGAGAGACAGAGCATGGACGGGGGAGGGGCAGAGAGAGAGGGAGACACAGAATCGGAAACAGGCTCCAGGCTCCGAGCCATCAGCCCAGAGCCTGACGCGGGGCTCGAACTCACAGACAGCGAGATCGTGGCCTGGCTGAAGTTGGACGCTTAACCGACTGCGCCACCCAGGCGCCCCAATTGGTTTTAAATATATACAGTTATAATATAAAACTATTTGTTTGATATAGCCTCCTAAAACTATAGTGCTTTTAAAGTGTTCAAAGATAGGTAACTGTTATAGAGACCCCTTTCCAGTGAGATACAAAGGATAAATGACATTTGTTGGAGTAACAGCCTAACAAGCTTCTACAGATTATAGGCTATGTCCTAGAGACAACAGAAAACTTGTCATTTATCTTATTATTTTCCCACTAAGCTATGTGACTAGATAGCAAGTGTGTTTAAGTGTCTTATTATCAAAATAACTGGATTATTTTAATTAATTTGAAAGCGAAGCTAATCAAAGATAGAACAATTTTTACCTGTTAGTTTAACTTGTGCCTACCCTCTCAAATTATCACACACTGTCAATAAAGAGAATAAGAACTGCTTGCACATAGAACCTCTTGAATTTAAGTTGCTTTATTACTGTGTAGGCTTTCATAGGCTCAGAAATTCTCTTTCCAGGCCCAAAACACATTTTCTAAATCTCTACTTAATGACTTTCCCTTTGCTTTTTTTTTTTGTTTGTTTGTTTTTTAAGTTTATTTATTTTGAGAGAGAGAGAAAGAAGCTTAGAGAAAGAGCACGAGCAAGGGAGGGGCAGAGAGAGAGAGAGAGAGAGAGAGAGAGAGAGAGAGAGAGAGAATGTGAATCCAAGCAGGCTCCGCACGGTCCGTGAAGAGCACAGCCTGATGCAGGGCTCAAACCCATGAAGCCATGAGATCATGATCTGAGCTGAAATCAAGAGCCCGACGCTTAACCTACTGAGCCACCCAGATGCCCCTTTTTTTACTTTTTAAACTGAGATTATTCTGATGGCATAAATAACCTGGAATATATAGACAGTATTCTTTGATTGACGTCTTTCTCCTATATGATATTTTATTTTTTAATACAAATAAATTTGGGAAAAATTTATTTTTTCCTTCTCTAGGCAGCATACGTGAACTAGCTCTGCTGAAAAGTCACTTTCATCACAATTTTTAAAATATATTCAGCAAAGGAAAAAGAACAAAGATATAAGAATGATTCTGAATAGTGTGCATTTCTGTAGATTTAACTGCTAACTATTACCATAGCTGTGTTCTTATAGGCTCTATGTTTAAAAACATTTAGGCAGGGTGCCTAGGTGGCTCAGTCAGTTAAATGTCCAACTCTTGATTTTGGCTCAGGTCATAATTTCACGGTTATTATACTGAGCCCCCTGTGGGGCTCCACACTGGGTACGGAGGCCACTTAGGATTCCCTCTCTCTCTCTCTCTCCCTTTCTTTCTCTCTCTCTCTCTCTCTCCTTCCCTCCCTCCCTCAAAATAAATAAGCTTAAAAATGAATAAATAAAAACACATTTAGGCATGAGAAATCCTCTTTTTTTTTCCTTCCTTTTTCAAGTTTTTAAATTCCAGTAAGTTTTCAACCCCTGGATGTCTCAGGTGGTTAAGCGTTTCACTCTTAATTTCAGTTCAGGTCATGATCTCACCAACTATGAGATCAAGCCTCAGGTTTAGCTCTGTGCTGACAGTGTGGAGCCTGTCTGAGATTCTCTCTCTCCCTTTCTCTCTGCCCCTCTCCCACTCATGTACATTCTCTCAAAATAAATAAATCAACTTTAAAAATACATACATTCATATGTACATACATACATAAATTCCAGTTATTTAACATACAGTGTAAGATCAGTTTCAGATGGAAATCACTTCCACTTAATATATATATCCAATGATTCTTTTTTCTCATGCTTCTTATTTTTAACAGCGGCAGCTCACGTTGATAACAGACCAAGAATTCATAATTCGTGATTAATACAAAGGCATTCAAATGATTTTCTTATTAATATTAACCCCTCTCTCTTAATGAAAGTTTACATTTTAAAAGAGATCTGAGCTTAATTCAACAATACTGCCATACATGAGATTAGCAAATTGTAGAAACTAATTCTGGGACTACAAAACATTGGTTTCCTGGCATTAATTTTAGAGAAATATATGCTTAAGTACAACATACTAAACAATATTTATTCATTTCCTGAAATGGAAATTTAAGAGGCTGACTAAAGAATAATACACATTTTTGCCAGTTCAGAATTTAGCACTTCTTATTTGCAGAAAAAATACAATGAGATTTTAATGTCATTTTCATAGTCTTATTAACCACTTCATAATTTTCCCCTTGATTTTAAAATTTCTAGATGTTTTAAAATAAACTGATTTTAATGTATTAACATGTAACATACATTTTTCAATAAATATCAATAGAAAAGAATGACTTTTTTTGAGGGAGGCATAATACAAAACGTTTTATATTTGATATTTTTTCATTTAATGACAAAAATAACTTCAAACCACAAATAAAAAACAAATGTGGAGAGAGAAAGAACTTGTAGTCCTCTCCATGATCTAAATTTTAAGGGGAAAAGATTTTGATTTGAGGGTTAAAGCTGAAATTAGACTTGATTTTATACTTCAAATAATGTTTTATTTTTAAACTCTTTCTCATAATCAATGAAACATTTAAGATTTTGACAGACTAGTACTACCAAACTAAAGTCCTATAAATGCATTAACACATAGTAAATTTAAAATAGCCATTTTTTGTGTGAGATATTTTATATCAGTATACATTAAGTATAAATATAAAGAATATTAAAATGATAATAATGAAATCCACTCCTGCATATCATTTAGAATGGAACCAAAATAAAATTCTTTCCAGGTAACAGTTTTCCCTGAGGATAAATTCATATATCAAAATGTCATGATATTCATATTGCAATTTTGCCTAGACTTTTTGCAATGCAAGGTTTTACATGATACCAATCCATCAAGATTCAATATCATTATGTTATGTCAGCTTAAAGTCCCTGAACATGATTCTAAAACTGTACACTTTCTGTGAATAAGTACAAAACAGAATAATCCCAAATAGCATGAGTACGATTGACTGATATTAGAGGAAGAAACAAGCCTCCCCTTATTGGTGCAGAGAAATAGATCAATGAATAGGATTCTGTAGCTGAATTGTGTCACTATAAAAAGTAGCTAGATTTGGTAAGAGTAATACATTTAGGAAAAGCAAAGTAAAAGTTTTACAACTGTCATAAGATCTATCTCATCAAAGCTACAGCAAGCCCATGTGACAAAATAGGTCTTACCCTTTGGCGGGAGAGAGACACCAATTCCAGACCATGGGTCTTTCATGTTACATTTAAAAGTAAAATAAATTTTAAAAGAAAGGAACAGTATTTAAGGATAAGAGCATATGAAAAAGACAAGAAGGAAGTATTCTGCTTTTATATAGTAAATATATTTTACCCAAAGAAGTCATTTATCTAAGTCTCAAGGACTGCAGAGTAGGACTAGTGACAAGAGGATTGTAGATTCAGGCAAAATTTGTCCCAATTCCTGCCTATTTTAAGTGATTTTCTGATATCTAGGATTTGGGAATTGATATTCGTCAGCTGGTCAATCTAAAGATTTTAATGTAATCATGAAATTAAGGGATTCCATCCATGTTAAAAATAAACTATAATTACAGAAAAACTTTAAATTCTATCTTTGGCATAAAATAATAATATATTTTTGAAGAAACAACAACGGTAGGGGAGAAGATAAAGTTATGAATAAAGTTATTTTGTATTTTGCCAGTGGAGTGTTAACTTAGAGTTCTTTTATTGTACCATAGCAAATGACCTTTCTAGAACAAACCAGGAAAGAATTCCTCTTTGAAATGAAATATTCTATCACTTAATTATACGCAGAATTTCTGGTACATACTCTTATTTTAAAAGAAAAGCACTTCAACTCATATGAGGACTTTAAGAGACAAAACAGATGAACATAAGGGAAGCAAAAATAATATAAAAACAGGGAGGGGACAAAACATAAAAGACTCTTAAACAGAAAGAACAAACAGAGGGTTACTGGAGGGGTTGTGGGAGAGGGATAGGCTAAATGAGTAAGTAAGACACGTTAAGGAATCTACTCCTAGAAATCATTGTTGCACTATATGCTAATTAATTTGGATGTAAATTAAATTTAAAAAAAAAAAGAGAAAAGAAAGAAAAAAACAAAGAGAATCACTTCAATTTCATCCTGGAAAAGCAGAGCTACATGATTGCTCTCAAGTGGTAGTCTGCCTAAAAGCAGAATAGGTAGGTGGGTTTGAATTTTTAGTATTATTCCTCAATGCTCTTTTCACAAATAGATGAAGACTAATCTAGGAGACTAATTTACCCAAGGAATTAAAATAAACCAGTTAGCGACTCCTCCCAACAAAACTACCGTTTTCTATCCACGTCACATGTGGAAATTAATGTTGTGACCTTGAAGACATTACAGATCAAGAGGTGGGTTCGGTGACTTCAAAAATAAAGCTGACTGATCCCAGAATGCCCTGAAAAAGATCCACCGGATACAGAGAATCCTAACATTTACTTACAAGAACGGGTTTCAAATGTTTGATAACAATCCCTACCTAAAATTCAGATCAACTGGTAATTTCTGGAGGTAACGAACATTCAGTTACCTTAGATTTTAAATGCTCATTTGAGTGTCATCTATGAGCTACAGTTGTACTTGATTGTTTCCGACAATGGTGCGCTCAATGTAGGCAAATGCATACGAAAAGAGGAGGAAGCAGCAGCATAGGATTTGTGAGAAGAAATATCTTTAGACAGCCTGAATTCAATTCTGAATTCAGAAACTCTGAATACACTAAAAATACCCCTGTCTACATCCAGATATGGCACTCAGACAGATTGGCAAGCAATAGATTAGAATGGAAAATATAATGAGAATTATGGCAATGCTATTTTGACTATAAATTCTCATTAATTGACACAGTTATCAACATTCCACTACTATGTCCTATAAGATAGGTTTTAAAGAATGTTTTCCAGTAGTTAATTCTGCATCCAGCAAAAGCAAGTAGACAGCAAAATGTTGCTTCTATGCTCCCACTCCCCACCTCCCACATGAGAATATAATTTTGAATGATTTGGAACGGATCTTCATTCGGCAGGTGAGCCTGCTGTAGTGATTATAAATTCCATTTATAATATTCAAACTGCTAGAAGAATTTTATGGATTATGGCTGTGAGTAGAATTTACTGTCCAGAGAATGTTATCCTTAATTTAGTGACCAAACTAGCCTCTAATTTATTTCTTGAAGCTTCTACAATAATAAAATCTTTTTTTTTTAACAAAAGATCTCATGGGTGCTTTTTTCTTATCATATTTAAAATATTTGGTTCAAAGGTCAGTGTTTTTATAGCTGTGGTGATACAGTAGAGTTATTTAACTGGCACAAAATCCATTTAAAACAAAGGAACAGAGAAATCATCATATACTCATAGATCTTTGCTGATGTACCATTAATTGAATGCTGTGCTTAATTTATGTTTTCTGCTATTTTTCAAGCCTACTATCAATATTAAACCTCAAGTATGTGTTTATCTCTAGGAATAGATTAGAAGTCATTCATTTTATGGACTCTGAAGATGACTGTGAGACATTTTATTATCTTTCCAGTCCCTCCTTAAAGGAGAGGCTTTGATACAGCTAGGGAATCTTTTCTCACAGTGTCCTGGGCACTATGACAGCATAGGCCAACCACCAACACCATTGAGTTTACCATCATCAACATAAACTCAGTTCCCAAAAAATTATTTTGGCCTATTTTTGTCCACAAAGTGGAGGTAATAACTTTGAGAATAAGCAAGTAGAATATAAGCTTGATTATTACACTTCAGATTGAAGAACTTTAGAGAAACTAAGGCCTATGCTTTATAGGGAAACTTCCGCTCCAAATGCCCTACTTGGAACCCTACGGGAGTTGAGGTGTTTTCCAGTGAAGAAGAAATGAAAACATGCTGAGACAATATTGGTGAGTTGAGATAATCCCCACTTTCGGGCCCACTGAAATTTTGAGAGATGTAACAATTTTGTTTTCTCAATACTTCAGCATGAAGTGTCAGAGAATCATAGTGAATCTCACTGACTCACTTTGAGTTATTTATTAAAAACTCTCATTAGCATTTGATGAATCATTCTCATCAGTGCTTAGAGAGTCTCAAGACTTTCATACCTATCATATATCACTTAACAGCAAGTTTTAGTCAAGTAAAAAATTAATTCTGCCAAATTGCAATCTAAAATTTGGGAGTAATATTGGCAAAAGGAGAATATTATCCAATGGCATACATGATTGAAGTCTCAAAGTGACAACAGAAGTAAAAGATTTTATCATCTAAAATGAAAATGGTTAAAATTTAATCTTTGGTCAACGTAAAATTGACACTAGGCATTTTCTAGGTTATAACATTTGACAAATACTTACATGCTCAAAGAATTTATTATTAAAATTATAGTTTCCTGATAAATTTATCAATGACTTATATTTTATGTTAAGAAACAAAACAGATGATCATAGGGGAAGGGCGGGGGGAAGAAAGAGGGAAGCAAACCATAAGAGATTCTTAACTATAGAGAACCAATTGAGGCTTGCTGGAAGGGAGGTGGTTGGGTGATGGGCTAAATGGGTGATGGGTATTAAGGAGGGCACTTGTGATGAGCACTGGGTGTTGCATGTAAGTGATGAATCAGTCACTGAATTCTCCTGAACCACTACTGCACTATATGTTAACTAGAATTAAAATAGAGATGAAAAAAAATAGTAAAATAATAGCATAAAATGCAGTCACGGAATTCATTGAGACCAGGTATCACCTTCAAAGAGGTGTTCAAAAAAATGTTTTATCTCTCCCATTATGGTTTTAGGAAGTCCTTGAAGCCCTAATATATTAACATTTTTTTGTTATTGTTCACTGAGTCATAGTTTCTATCTCTGGATATCTTTTAAGCATGTATATCTGAGTATGTTGATAAGTTACTTTTTTTCATTTCCTACAATAGAAGAAGAGTGGCCTTTTGTGCAACAGATAGGAAGAAAAAATGACTTTTTGATGTTTCACAGCTTCAAAGTCTTTCTGTACATGCTATTTTCTTTAGCTTTGGTATCAGACTTTAAAAAAATATGCATTTTCTAAATAGGACAACTTTGTGGGTACTAATAAATCAAAGGCGTGAATTTGACCATCAAGGAGGAATAGAAAATGTTCACCTGCAAAAAAACACTACAGACGCAAGCTACTAACTATATCCAAACATTTAGAAAGCATTTTACATACTGTACAGAGTCCATTCATGGAGGGAGAGGGAAGTTTGACAACTCTAAAATCACTGAAAAATTATGAGGTTCATTTCATTTACTCTGTTTCTGAAAGAGTCAGCTAAATTATGAGGTGGTTAAATAATAAATTGTTAAATTATCATCATCATTTCACCAGGGAGAGATTCTAAGACTTCCTGGTGTGCCTATGACACCAATCCACATACCAGTGTAAAAGTCTGCAATCACAATGTCACTGGGTCATTATGAAAGTTTTACACGCAGATAGATCTCAAACTGAATTCAACATCCATTGGCCTGGAAGATTCCTCGTTCTTTGCTTAAATATCAAAACTGTCATCTCTTTGGTTTCTCAAGCCAAAGACCTAAAGGATGTATCCTAGGTTTTACCTTTTTCCCCATCCAATCTCATGTAATCAGTCACAAAATCATGTTTCTAGTTTCTTATTACCTGTAATAATGGTCATCCCCATGCCCCATCATTTTTTATTCAGGCCCTTGTTACTCTTCACTGATTGTGAAACAGTACCCAACATGTCTTTCTGCATATGGGTTTGCCCATGTCTAACCGATAGCTAAGCAGTTTTGGAGAATAGACATTCCACCGTGTCATTCTGAGTATGGTATTTTGATGGGCATTCAAGAACCAATAACCTTCAGGGAAAGTTCATTCAACTAATATTTGTGTGTGTATACTATATGGCCGACACAGTTCTTGGGCCTCTGTGTCCAACAGTGAGCAATACGACAAGTTAGAAGAGAAAGAGGTATAAGAAAAGGGAAAGAGAAGATGTAAGAGGAAGAAGAAGAGGAGGAGGAGAGAGGGAAGACAAATGTTCAAACCCCTTTGCAAACAAGAACTTTTACTATTTTCTCTAGGTTTAGATAGGTAAGCTAGAGCACACTCACAGCCAGCACAGGGCTCATATTTAATATACTTCTGAGCTAATTTCCTCATTTTTACTTGAAAAATGAAGTTCCTAAATGCATTCTATTGCAATGCAGTTTATTTCATTTTAAAACCCATTTTTTAATTCTTGGAAATGGATTCATTGAGCATTTCCCATATACAAAGCACGGTACTAGGCACTGTAGAGATGTGAAAAACAGGTTTAGTAAAAGAGAAAATCCGTATCCATAAATAGCAGTAATAAAAGGATACAGGTAAGTGTGTCTTACAGTAATAATAAAACATTCTAGAAATTTAAAGAATAGAAAAATTGCCTTTTGAAGAAAACATTGGCATGTAGGAAAATCTATTTTAGTTAATCACTGAACATGTATGAGATACAGAGAATAGCTTTCCAGAACAAAATATCAAGAATGAAATAAAAAACAAATTAGGAAATTTGTATTATTTATAAGTATAGTTGTTCAGCTTAAGTTCATATTCTGAAGTTGTTGGCTGCTAAAGTTGTCTTTATAATTAGTTGCATAACTAATTAGGAGCCTGAGAGATTGTTTTTTTTTTTCAATATATGAAACTTATTGTCAAATTGGTTTCCATACAACACCCAGTGCTCATCCCAAAAGATGCCCTCCTCAATGCCCATCCCCCACCCCACCCCCTCCCACCCCCCATCAATCCTCTGTTTGTTCTCAGTTTTTAAGAGTCTCTTATGCTTTGGCTCTCTCCCACTCTAACCTCTTTTTTTGTTTTCCTTCCCCTCCCCCATGGGTTTCTGTTAAGTTCTGAGAGATTCTTTAATAGAAAATGGAGATTGTCAAAACTATCCTTCAAGAAAAATAATTTATCATATCAAAAGTATTTTAAGAGTGAGAATTTTTAATGAAGGTCATTCAGAGTAGAGAGGACACACATGTAGAGTGGTGAAAATCTAATGGAGAGGAAAAGATTCCAGAGGGAGAGGGGATACGTACTGTACAAAGTTTTCTGAAGATGTTTGTGTAGATGAGGAAATAGTGGAGAAGTGTACTTAAGGAGTGAGACAGAATATTCATTAATAATAACAGCATATTATAAAGTCAGTATTTTTTCAGTCTTTTTTTAAGAGAGAGAGAGAGAGAGAGAGAGAGAGAGAGAGAGAGAGAGCGCACGCAAAAGCACACACAAGTGAGTGGGGGAGAGGGGCAAAGGGAGAGAGAGAGGATCCCAAGAAGCCTCCACACACACCATGGAGCCTAACTCAGGGTTTGATCCCTGGCCCCTGCGATCGTGACATGAGCCAGAATCAAGAGTCCGATGCTCAACCACCTAAACCACTCAGGCACCCCTCAGTCATGTTTTTAACAACTACCTCATGCTTTCACTGTGAAAAATATTACCTTTGTCCCCGGAGAGAACAGAAGATTAGAAAAATTAAGTAATTTTCCCTAGGGTCACATAGACAATAAACAGGTAAAATTCAAGTTTCAACTCTTATATTTTCCTTACAATTTCAGTGTTCTAGCAATGTACAAGTGTGCAGAGCTCCACATTAAAAAATGTGGAGGATATGGTGAATAAGTCTTACTGCCTTTCTACAGAGTAAATTACACTATTTAGTATCAATAATGAGACGATGTAATGGAGATTCAAAGTATAATAAGTAGAAAAAAAGTTGAATTCACTTTAACTCATTTGACTACATAGACAGAAAACTACATAAAGAAAATGGCAATTATGCTAAAATATGAAAGATTACCAGAATCTCTACTAGTAAAGAGAGAGGAGGTATAAGAAACATTATTACAAATTATTACAAATGAAGGAAATAAAAAGGAAACAATTATGTTCTGGAAAAGTGAGTGTGCCTTGTGAAGACCAGCTCAATGTTATCTAGCCATGGTGAAGCCTTTCAAAATTTCTCTGTCAGTGCTTGACATGATCAGAAATATGCATTGGGATGATAATTGTTTTTGTGTAAGCAAGAGAGATTGACTGTGGGAGAAGTGGGGCTCTGTGGGTATGTTTGAGCGTAAAAGGTTTAGGGCTTCAAGGAATTTATTTCCAAGGAACCATAGGAATTAAGAATAGACCTAACAACACACAATACAGAGGTTAGAAACAGAAAATAAAATACATATATACATTTGTCCTCTGAGCTAGTTGGAAATTAGGAGAGAGCAAGTGAAAATACGGACAGATACTGAGGAAATGACAGAAGATGATTCCCGTCAGATATTCTCAAATTCATAGCTTTCAAATAAAGAATAAAAAATTCCCTGAAAATAGTGATCAACAAGGATTGTAAATAACTGTTAATGTTGAACTGAACGTTACTGACTATAATAGCCATTGGATGCTCCCAGTTCTGCCTTGTGGAATACCATCAGTGTATGCTCATGCATCAAATGTTTCTCATACTGTTTTGGTCTAAGTTGTTAAATTTATTTATTTTAAGCGAGTGAGAGCAAATAGGGGAGGGGCAGAGAGAGAGGGAGACAGAGAATCCCAAGCAGGATCCACACTGTCAGCACACAGCCCAATGCAGGGCTCCATCTCATGAACCGAGAGTCCAAGAGTCGAACGCCCAACCGACTGAGCCACCCAGGCACCCATCTCACATGGGCTTTGGCAGAAAGCATGCTAATTCCATCTCTCCTTCTATAATTCTATTACAGCCATCATGTTTTACTCTTAGCTATTCTTGCCATCCCTTCCTGGGTATCTATGTTCCTCTAGACTTCAGAACATTAGTCTTGATACTGTGTATCATGTGAATGTCTACATACATTTAAACATCATCAGTGAAATTCCAGAGCTTAAAATCCCTTTGAATGTTACCAGGATTACCTTCAAAGTGCCATATGCAATTTTGAGGGAAAAGCTGAAATTCTAAAATCAAAGTACGTATTGCAGATAAACACATGATTCTTTAATATACACTGTGAAATCTTTAATGTCTTTTTTGCACAAGTTGTAAGTATTATCCAAATTTTCTCAAGACTATGATATATCAGGTTATTTCTTTCAAATAAATTGGATTATAACCGTAATATGAAACAATGGAATAAAAACCTAAAATGTCTAATGAAAGCCTGTGGTATTTCTTAAAAATTGATTTAATTTGCCTTAAGATGGCAGTATTGGTCTTCTTAAGATTTTTAAAAGTTTAAAAAAAAAAGCCTTCAGGAGGAAAGCATAGGCTTTCTAAACACTGTCTTAGCCTTATATAGACACAGAAACCCATGCTTACCAAAGAATGCAGTAAATGTAATATACATACAGATTAAACTTCAAGTCTATACAAACAGTGATAATAGTTAAAAACACAAGCAGTGCAAATCTGATTGACATGTTAGTTAATTAAAAGCAACAAGGAGAAAAGGTTTTGGATCACAGAGGGGATTACACACAGTGATGAGTCTTCTAAATTATTTTGTTTCAGTGAAGAAGGAAGAATCAATAAATGAAATTAAAAACAAACAAACAAAATCCTCCAGGAAAATATTCCCTTAAATAAAGGTAATAAAAATACCAGTTTATATAAAAAAATATCTAATCAGGCAGAAGCTAAATTATGATATTTAAAAATGAGATGTATAATTGTATGAAAGGGTAAAGATTCCTGATTATCAGGTGCCGGGGAGTACTTTTCACACAAGTTTCATTAACATTCAGTGTGACTGACCCATGTTTGGTCAAAAGCCTTACAAAGCTTTACAGCCTGATTAATTTGAAATAAAATGCAGCAACCCTTACTTCCTCAAAGTTTCCGAGTTATTCAGTAGAGCCTATCAACACTTCCAACATCCAAGTCAAAGTCTTAAACACTCTAGGGGCGCCTGGGTGGCGCAGTCAGTTAAGCGTCCGACTTCAGCCAGGTCACGATCTCGCGGTCTGTGAGTTCGAGCCCCGCGTCGGGCTCTGGGCTGATGGCTCGGAGCCTGGAGCCTGTTTCCGATTCTGTGTGTCCCTCTCTCTCTGCCCCTCCCCCGTTCATGCTCTGTCTCTCTCTGTCCCAAAAATAAAATAAAACGTTGAAAAAAAAATTTAAAAAAAAAAAAAAAAGTCTTAAACACTCTAGAGGGTAGAAATGACAATGATTTTACAGTCTCATTTTAGATCACTTTTATAAAAAAAAAAAAATTAAAGCAGCTAAAGGCACAATGGTAAAGAAGTTCATACTAAAAAGTTTTTAGGGACTATAATGCAATACATTACATACAATGTATTATTCCATCAGTATAATTGTTTACTTTATCAATTTTAATCTTATCTATAGCTAAACAAGCAGGATATTCTGTGGTATTAGTCATTTAATATTTTAAGATCTTTTGAATGAAATCTACTTTCCTCAGCTAACTTTGACCATCTTACAAATCGCAGGCCTTCCCACTTCACCCTTACCTAACTTTATACCTCAACAGCCATAAGAACCAGAATATATTGGTTTAAAAAAATTGTAAGCATTGGGGCGCCTGGGTGGCTCAGTCGGTTAAGTGGCCGACTTCGGCTCAGGTCACGATCTCACAGTCTGTGAGTTCGAGCCCCGCGCCGGGCTCTGTGCTGACCGCTCAGAGCCTGGAGCCTGTTTCCGATTCTGTGTCTCCCTCTCTCTCTGACCCTCCCCCATTCATGCTCTGTCTCTCTCTGTCTCAAAAATAAATAAACGTTAAAAAAAAATTTTGTTTAAATTGTAAGCACCAAAATACATGTATCTGTTGTATTCTTCCAAGGACATTTTTCTCAAAATACATATATCTATTGTACTTTTCTAAGGACATTTTTCTACATAATATTAACTTCCTGTAGGCTTTAAGTAGATTGCATACTATTTCTGAAATATCATTTATAACATAATCCCACATACCTTGCAACAATTATCTAGTCACCAAATTACCATGATTATCACATGTACTCAACATAAATTTGACACAAGGACCAGTGTGCAGAGCAAATGGATGGGATCTTAACAAGGAAATAAAAGAATTATAATCATTAATTCGAATACAGAAGGCGTAATTTGAGGTAGCAGAGTCCATAGTAAAAATATAAGTTAAAATCTACCCCCCCTTTGGAATTAGACAAAGAGATGAATAAAATGTAAAATTGTCCCCAGAAATTAGAAAATAATTTGTTCAAACTCCCCAAATGCTTCCATTACTAGTGATTTCACGACTTGGACAGGAATAGCTTGTCCCATCAGAAGACAACTCAAAAGTTAAGCATGCTTGCTGAAATTCCAAATTGCAAAATGATTCCCCAAGACTTCTGGACATTAGTAGATGCTCAGCTCCTCAGAGTTAACCCATCATGGTTGAGTTTATGTCTTCTCTCACACTACCCACAATATAGTGTATGGTTTTGTTTTCAAGAATATTTTATACACTTTTTCTCTCAAAAAGATGATTTTTATTTTTCTTATCAGAAAAAAATGACACTTGAAAATAAGACAAAAAGGTAGTGCATCCTTTTATTATCATCGGAGGGCTTTGCCTCCATATGCAATATTTAGTAAATTGTATTTAGTTGATATCTTTGTTTACTCTTGATTAAAGGTCTAAGATAGTAATATCACTTTTTTGGTGTCTAGGAATTTTTAATTTCGGTTTTATTAAGGTATAATTGATATATAAAATTGTAATCTATTTAATATGTACACCATCATATTTTGATTGTGTATATATTGTGAAAGATTATCCCTATCAATACATCCATTACCCCACACACACAAATATTTGTATCTGTTTACACCTGTGTGTATGTATATATATGTATATACATACATATATATATATATATATATATATATATATATATACACGTGAGAACATTTAAGTTCTACTCTTAGCAAATTCCAATGATACAATATGGTGTTATCAACTATAGTCACCATGTTTTACACTAGATCTTCAGACTTTATTCATCTTAAAGCTGGAGATAGGTACCCCTTCACCCCCCTCCTTCATTTCCCTGTCCATTTAATATCACTTAAGTACTGATTTTAGTCTGAAAAAATGCATATAATATCTGCCCAGTGAAAAACAATAATACCTTTTTTTTTTTGAAAGAGAGAGAGAGCGAGCAAGCATCAGCAGGGGAGAGGGGCCAAGAGAGAATGAATCTTAGGCAGGGTCCAGGCTCACCATGGAGCCCAACATAGAGCTTTATCGTACAACCCTACAATCATGACCTGAGCCAAAATCAAGAGTCAGATGCTCAACTGACTGAGCCACCCAGGTGCCCACAGATTATACCTAATTCTTTTTTTAATTAAAAAAAAAAATTAAGCTTTATTCATTTTTCAGAGACAGAGAGAGACAGAACATAAGGTGGGGAGGGCCAGAGAGAGAGGGAGACACAGAATCTGAAGCAGGCTCCAGGCTCTGAGCCATCAGCACAGAGCCCGACATGGGGCTTGAACCCACAGACTGTGAGATCGTGACCTGAGCTGAAGTCAGATGTCCAACTGACTGAGCCACCCAGGCGCCCATGATACCTAATTCTTAATGGCAAGTGGGACATTATCCAGTTGGCAATCTAACTTAGCAATTTAGTCCTTTTATAAATATACCTAGTTTCTGAGTGTCCCTCATTAAATTAGGTGTTAAAAACTCTAGCACATGTTTGTGTTATATTTTCCTGAGTGATAATGTTACCATTTTGATCATTATATTTTGATATTCTATGTACGTCTATCAACATCCAATGTATACCTATTTCCAACCTGGCAGCTGTCTTCTATTGGATTGCATCAATCTTTCATAGTTTGGCTGAGTAGGGTATTTTCAACCACTAGAAGGGAGAAATTGGTCCCATGGGAGCTACAGAGGATGATAAATATTCTTAAATTATGACCTGGAGGTGTCATATATTATAGTATGGTGTCATCAATACAAATATTGATGATGTATCCATAAAACATTAATTCTCTATCTGGAAGGCAACATGCATATGTAAATTAATAAAGTAAAATTATTTTAAATCTTCTGCTTTATCAATTCTATTAGATTCAAATTAACCTAATTTTTCAGAGAATTTCAACTCTAATGTAAATCTTCATTTTGCCTTTGTAACAAATCTACACCTTGATCATATGCTAATTGTAGAGTTGAAACCTTATGTTTTTTACATAAAAATGACCATTAACAACAGTTTATACACTTAATATTTTCCTATACGCTAATTCCCTAAAGTGTTTTTTTAATGTTTGTTTACTTTTCAGAGAGAGAGAGAGAGTGCCAGCAGGGGAGGGCAGAGAGAGAGATGGAGACAAAGAATCCAAAGTAAGCTCTAGATTCTGAGCTGTTTGCACAGAGGCTAATGCGGGACTCAAACTCACGAAATGCGAGATCATGACCTGTGCTGAAGTCAGACCCTAAAGTATTTTTGAAAGACACGTTAAGACTTGAAGTGAGAGTCAAAATTAAGTGAATCCTACTTATAAAAATCAAAATGGAATTTGGTAATTTACATGCAACAGATAAATGCCATTTAAGAACAATTAATCCTGTCAAATGTACAACATATTAAATACAAAAAAGAAGTAAAATGTTAGTTTATGTATGTGTGTGTGTACGTGTATGTGTGTGTGTGTGTGTGTGTTTTAACTGCAGTTCTACATTGAATTTCAAATAACACTACAGTCACTGCCTTTGCTGTGACCTTAGTTAGCACACATCTTGAATGTTCCCAAAGTGTAGACTGTCCTTGTGCCTGACACTGCACCGCAACTCCTCATCCAAACTTCTATGTGGCCTTATAGGCCAAATCACAACTCCTCCTTTCCAATCTATACTTCTGTGTTGATTAGTGTTATATTTTTTCTCCTTTATTCTATACTGATATTAGTGTTTATAAATTGCATTGCTGTACCCATTATCCTGTAAATATTTAATACCTAAAAAATCTAATTACTTAAAATTTTACGAAGTCGTGCCTCAATATAAATTATAATTACACACACTCACACATACGCACGCATACACACACAGGGAGTTTGAAAATAAAAAAAAATAAAGGGGGACATTGCGAAATTTTCAGTTTTATTTATTTATTTTGAAACAGAGAGAGGGAGAGCACAAGTGGGGCAGGGGAAGGGAGACAGGGAGAGAGAAAGAATCCCAGGTAGGCTCTGCACTGTCAATGCAAAGCCTGACATGAGGCTCGAACTCACTAACTGTGAGATCATGACCTGAGCCGAAATAAGAATGCTTCTCCGACTGAGCCACCCAGGTATACTACAATTGTCCCTCCTTAAATACAAATGAGATTACTGCTGACAAGTATCAAGCTAAAAGTTATACAGAAGTCTTTACTGAGGACTACTTTGGATTCTTCTCATTTCTCTCTATTGCCATAAATTTATCTTACTTCAGGACCCTAAAGGAAGTTCTATTGCCAAGTGTCTTTTTTCTGGCAATACTTGAAAAAATATGGCTGTTTTCTTTTCTCCCAGTTCAAGTTTCTAAATTTGGCATTTGTCCAACTTGATCAAGAACTTCATTCAAATAAGGAACATGGCATTTAGCCAAGGAGCCACTATTGGAACAATGCAGATCGAATGAGAAAAGAGCCAACAAAGACCCCGCGTTCATGGAGCATGCAATTGAAAAAGTAAAAATCCTTAACTTACTGAAACTGTGATGAATATTATGAAGAGGTCATAGATAAGTATGGATGTTTATAGCAAAAAATAATTTTTCCACTCTTAGAGTCTTATGACATGTGCAAGTTAAAGAATGAGCAGAAATTATCTGTATACCCCGTATATGGGGTATAAGGGATGAAGTGAGAAATGGAAAGGAAGACAGAAGGAATCCCTGAGGATGTTGAGCACTGGTGATCCCACTGTCCAGTGTTATGAGGAGAGGGACAGAACAAGGAGATGTGGCTGGAGACACAGGAAGTACCCAACAGGCAGTGTGTGAGAGGAGAGAATCATGTCTTTCTACCTGTCCTGAAAAGATAGGGAGTTTTAAACTAGAGATTCAAATGATCAGATCTGTATTCTTTAAAGTTCTTTGTTGAGTCCATGAGTAGAATGAATGGGAAAGTGGCAAGTTAGGCAGACCAAGTCCTACTAAGGGGGTGGAGACAGTGAGTACAAAAATACTATAAAAAGAACTCTCAGGGCACGTGGGTGGCTCAGTTGGTTAAGACCCTGACTTCAGCTCAGGTAATGATCTTGCAGTTCGTGGGTTCGAGCCCCGCATCGGGCTCTGTGCTGACAGCTCAGAGCCTAAAGCCTGCTTTGGATTCTGGATCTCCCTCTCTCTCTGTCCCTCCCCCCACTTTGCTCTGTCTCTCAAAAATAAACAAAAATAAATTTAAAAAAATAAGAACTCTTTTCCTATTGAAATATTTGTTAGAATCACCTGCTTTTATATCTGTCCTCCCAAACATGTTTAAAGACATACTAAATATAAACTTATAAGTTATTTTATAAGCAGAAAAACTTGATTTGGGATCCATGAGGTTTATTTGCTTTTAATATTCATATTTACCTGTTAGTTTTCACTTTTTATGCCTAATATTCTGTAGATCTCTTGTCCTTTGCTCTATTTCTACCCACCTCACCCTCAGCAGATGACCTTCTTTATTCTTCCCGGGGAAGATACAATTGATTTTTAAAATCTTCTGAAAAAGTCTCATAACTTCCCCAGAACAGGGGTCAGAATCTCTGTTTCTCTGGGGTACTACTGTAGCATTTACACTTTCTTGTTCCTACCCCTTTCCACTGCATCTTCTCCTCATCTTTCAAATCTATACTTTCAAAGCTATTCTTTTTTTTTCAACGTTTATTTATTTTTTTTGGGACAGAGAGAGACAGAGCATGAACGGGGGAGGGGCAGAGAGAGAGGGAGACACAGAATCGGTAACAGGATCCAGGCTCTGAGCCATCAGCCCAGAGCCTGACGCAGGGCTCGAACTCATGGACCGCGAGATCGTGACCTGGCTGAAGTCGGACGCTTAACCGACTGCGCCACCCAGGCGCCCCTCAAAGCTATTCTAACAGCACCAAATGTGATACAAGTAGTGGGCTTTCAATGAATATGTAAGATAAAGGCTTCACTCTCCAACATCTAAAACCATGGCATTTTTTTTTTTAAAGAACACCGTGGATAAAAGAGGGAAATGCTAGCAATCCTATCATATTCTATAATTTAGGCATGCTCCTCAGCCTTCATAGATCATTTGCAAAAACCTAGGTTCACATCCAAAATCTGTCAGACACTGTATAAAACCATGATAATGTATATTTGATTAAAATAAACCCAAGAGCATTTATGTATTTTTCTTGAAATTCCTAAATACTTCACATAAGTTATAATTAAATCTTTCGTCAATACTATGCTATCCCCAATATGCAGAAAAAAAAATGGCTGTCTGTGAAAATGTGACATTCACAAGTTCTAAACCTGTTGTTCAACTGACATTTATCTTAAGCTTCTCTTTGTAAAATGATAAATCATGTAAAGATAGAACAGTGTAACAAACCCCTATTGCCTAGATTAAAATATTGTCACTTTTTGATTCCTACTCAAGTCTGACCTTCTCCAAGATTATTTTCAAGGAAATCTCGGACATCACATTATGTCATTTAGAGTTATTTTGGCAGGTATCTCTAAAAGATGAGGACTATTTTTTTAAAAACATAAGCATACTAATCTTCTAATTTGAAACTGTTAATTTTTTAAAAATATCCTTATACATCCATTCAGTATTAATTTTTTATCCAAATTACATGAATGAGTCTTTATAGTTAAACTTGGTGAATCAGATTTAAAGTAAGTTTCACATGCTGCAATCACTGATATATCGTTAATCTATAGTGTCCTCTGACTTTTTTCCCTTCCTTCCAATTTATGTTGGAAGAACTAACTGCTTTATTTATACTTTCCCCTGAAATGGAGATTGCTGGTCTGCTCTGTGATATTGTTTTACATACTCTGTTGCTTCTTATATTTCTGGAAATTGGCTAATAGAGAAAGAAGTCTTCATCAGTTTTAGGTTTAAGTTTTCTGGCAAGGCTTCTTCATGGTTTTGTGTATTTCCATGAAAAGGAACACGATGCTTGATTAACTCTATGTTATTTTTGGAGCCATTGGTGATCATTGATTAGAACCATTATTTCATTGGTGTTATAAGATAACAGTATTTCATCGGGATTACAAATTACAAAATTCTATTATCCTTCATTTATTAGCTAGGAAAGTTCTATAAAAAGAAAATCAAACACATTAACATTTAGTTACACTAAGGTAAAATTCACAAAATTTCGTAAAATATGGATAAGATATATGCTGGAGTCTTTTAAATTCTCCAATTTGATGTTTCCTGATTTATAAGGAAAACTATACAATCCTCAAAATGATAACATGAAGGTCAAAATCCTGCACTTGTTTGTTGGTAAAAAAAAAAAAAAAAAGAAAACAACTTTCTTACCCAGAGACCTAAAAATGTAGCAATTTTGAACTTAGAAAAATATGTCCACAATTGAATTTTTATACAAACTAGGAGATAGCCACAGTATTTTTTTTTAACACAATGGAGAAATGCAGTGCTATATCGGCTGTGTGTTTGTTTTCTTTTTTGACAAACTACTTCAGATAATAAAGGTGCTGGCGAAGGAGCACGTACTATGTGTATTGTGAAAATGTCATATCAAGGCACCTGTATGTATAAATTGCCCAGCTAAAACAGGAACTGAATAGTTTCTATTGATACTTAGTGATATAGAATTCTAATCCATTTGAGACATATGAGCTATGGTTTCATATGATTTGTATTCACCAATCTTTTGAAAGCTATATTATACTCTTATGTTTGCTCAAGACTATTGTCATTATTTAATATTCTTATGTAAAATTTCAAAACACTAGCATTACACATAAATACAACATTAATGAATGCTCCTTCATTGAATAAACTTGAATTTAAATAGGCATTCTTCTGATGAATACTGCCCTTTTTATGTGTATCTCAGTGCCACAACTGAAATCAAATCATAGTTTCCAAGCAAGTATCTTCCTAAATACTGTCTCATTTGAACATTTACCAGGTTATATTATAAAACTTATCAACCCAGTTCATTTTATGTTGAGTTGGAAACATTCCATTATCTTTCCAAAAAGGTATAGAGTATTTTTAAATGTTCTTCAATCTCAGTGATTGTATTTTCTTGCATGGACAATTGAAACTGGCCATGTAGCCAATAACATTTTTTTCTTTTAAATGCCTAGATTTAATCCTCGGCTGGGTGTCTCAGTTTTATGCTTATCATTTGAAACATCAAAAATGTTTATAATTTATTATGGCTTAACCCATAAAGGGTTAAGATATTTCATTATCTTTTCCATCATCAATTGGTCTTAATTCCCTCACCACAGGATGTATAGCTTTGTATGCCATTTTTCTATAGGCATGGTAGTATATCAATTGTTTCTGAAATTTTTTAAAGACCTAGATGAAGCTGAAATATGAAATAAAGCTACGTAGAGCCACATATTGGAAAGCTTAAAAAGTAAATGACAGTAACTATTATCTACATGGTGCATAGTGTCTACCAATTTTACTCTAAACTCTTGTCACCAAAAAATACTCATTAAAAACTAATCATTATTACTTGGATCAAAACTGCTTCTCAGAGCAAAGTTTCATCTTTCAAATGTTGAGTCTCTGCCTTTTTTTTTCTCCCAGTGATATGAACGATCTTTCCCAAATAAAACATGATGAGTGCTTTACACGTTTCTGACAGAATACAAAGACTGACTATTTTAAATGATAAGGATCTCTTCTACTGACTTCTCATTTAGAGTCGTTAAAGACGAGGCTTATATACTATGTGTGTAACAGCAGAATGATATCTTGAATGTACTGTTCAGTACTAAATTATAAAAAAAAAAGTTGGCAAAATTTTATTTAAAGCGTGCCTTTGAAATTCACCATTTCTATAACAGGAAGGTTGAAGAAAGGTTATGAACTGACACCATTATCTTGATATCTGTCAGGGAGTTGGCTATTGACATGAAAAAGGAAGACTACTCTGTCTTTCCAAATAATAAAAAGCTCTTTACATTTTAAAATGAAAGCCATTTACTAGAAAGCCTTTGAAAAGCATGTTTCTCTGAGTTTTAAACACAAATCAGAAAGGCAAGTAATCATTCCAACTGGTGATGGAAGCAAGGACACATTTGTGCACTTGCAGTTGCTATTATAAGGATCTTGCCACTAGGCTGCCATTAAAATTGAGTTGGCTTTGATTAGAAATGACAATTTCCAGAATTAGCTTTGCAATTATTTTAATTGTGCTAATATTTCCAAAAAAAATTATAAAATATTTCCCCTTATTCAAATACTTATTCATTTTAAATTTTCTTACCGTAAGGCAAACTTTTAAAGTTAAAGGCATGTGAATGGAAAATATACCTAACTATATTAATTTTAAACAGTTTATTTTGTAGTGTAAAAGTTCAAAATTTATGGGAGAAGGTGTAAGACTTGTAAGTATTGAAACAATTTTAAATGAAAAGGCATAGCAACTGCTTTTTAAAGCAAGGATGCATGCCCTGGTTTAATTAACAAAGTTTTCTTTGCAATGTCTGGGAAGAAAAAAGATAAAGTTCAGAAGAACTATGCTGTGTCTACCGTGTTGAGATAGAATCAGTAAATGGTTTGTACTGAGCCAAATGAAAAGTTAAAGCTTAACACGAGTACTTAATGTCCGTATTTAAAGGTGTTTACTATAGTCTGGGATCTATTTCATGATGGGTTTAATCTGTATGTACTAAAGGCTGATACCCTAAAGAAACTGCTTCTTATGAACAATGATTTTCCTAGGTGTTGTTTAATGTTTACATGATTATAATAGCATTAATTTTGTGTTTTTTGTATTTATTTTTGAGAGACAAAGAAAGACAGAGCACAAGCAGGGGTGGGGCAGAGAAAGAGAGGGAGACAGAGAATCTGAAGCAGGCTCCAGGCTGTGAGTTGTCAGCACAGAGGCTGATGGCGGGGCTCAAGCCCACGAACCATGAGATCATGACCTGAGCCGAAGTCGGATGCTTAACCGGACTGAGCCACCCAGGCGCCCATAACAGCATTTGCAAAATCATTTAAGTAACATGCTTGTCTCTATTGTATGTAATCGCAATCAAAACATGAGATACATTGGTAAATCAATAAGTAAATATTGAGTTTTTCTTGAACAACTTTCAACTTAATATATTTTATAAATTTTTGCAAATCAGAAAAATTTCCAAAACACTTGAACTCCTTAGAGTCGAAAATCAAGCACATAAGAGGAAACATGTAACACACGGTATTATGATTTAGTACCTGTTTGACTATGTTATGAATTAGCCGCTTCAAGATGACCAATGTAAGTTATGAGCCTCTATCAAAAAACTATGGAAAACAAATTAGTTTGAGGGGAAAACAAGCTGAAAGCTGTCATAAATTTTTTTTTGTAGTTTTGTGTTGTCAAGCCATATGCTAATAGCTGAAAAATTAGAAACCTGCAGCAATCAAATCATTTATCTTTTGACAGATCAGTAAAGAGTGATAACAAGGAAATGTGAGTGCCAGATAGAGTAACTATTCTGAAAATATCAGCTATTTTAAACAGTCAGAATATAAAAATAAGAATTGATAAAATTATTACTTAAAAAATAGAAAGGTGTTTCACAGAGTGCTCTGAATAAAAAGTGAGAAACTAGGTTATTGGAAGTTTCTTCACATGAAAGAGGTGTTGAATAAATGAGATGTATGTGTGGGGAAGAAAAGAGTGAGTTAAGTGGCTCAAAGGTTATATATCCAGCACAATCTCCAAAATTTAAGGCAGACCGGATGTTACTATATTGCATAACTCCAATAGAGTCCAATTTTTATAGGTATGGGAATCACATAGAAGCATAAAGTTTCATTCATTACACATACAATTCTAAGTTTATGAAGTAGAAAACTTTTTTTAAATACTTTTTGATGTTATTTCTGAGAGAGAGAGGCAGATACAGAAAGAGTCAGAGAGACAGAGTCCAAGTGGGGGAGGTGCAGAGAGAGAGGGAGACAAAGAATCCAAAGCAGGCTCTAGGCTCCAAGCTGTCAGCAGAGCCTGATGTGGGGCTCAAACTCATGATATATGAGATCGTGACCTGAGCCAAAGTGGGTACTGAGCCACCCAGGCACTCTTAAAACATTTTTATCTGAATAACTGCAGTTATGCCTTCTATCAATATATATAATAAAAATACTAGAACTTAAAGCATTGCATGAATCTATGAGTTGACTGTTCTGTTCTTCTGGTCTTATCTAGACCCACTTTTATAGCTACATTCAGCTAGAAAGGTCACTAGCACAAGGGAGTCTCAGAGGGCCTCACCAGCATGTGAACCTTGTGGAATAGGTAGGCTTATGTCTACATGTGATTTTTCATGGGCTCCACCTCACATGATGACAATAGTATTCACGGGCACCAAGAGTAGAAGCTGGAAGTCCTCTAGAGGCTAAAACATTGTTATTCAAAAGCAAGACACAAGGATAGAGCAAGAGATTCTATTTTTTAATAGAATAACAAAAGATGGTGTCCATGTTTCTCATGGGCACATAAATTAGTACAGAACTGTGAAAAATTTCTAGAAACACTAATGAAGCGAAAAGAGAGGTACATAATCACATATTGGAAACAAGCATATATTTCTAAAACAACTGGACTCAAATTCTCTCAATTACCTTCATTGGCTCTGTGAAGTGGGCAATTTATACTTCAAATGGGCATAATATCACCTCCACAGGATTGATTACATTATTAAATGGAATGCTGTATGTAAAGCACTTAGAATATTTAGCATTTGGTATGAACTCTAAATAGTAGTTATTATCATTTAATCATCCTAGAGTTAGGTTAGATTCTATAGGGTACAGAAAGCAATTATTTTTATAACCAAATCTTTTATCAAATCTCCTTTACTGCTATGACCCATCCCCATCATTACCTTGGGTAGATCACCTGGAAGTTTCTGGATTCTCTCAGATATTGACAGTTTTATTTTACATAGAGAAATACAATTTTGTGTAAAACATAAAGCTTCAGTCTCTCAGCTAAGTTCATTTCCATTTTTTTACATTGAGTCTGCCTGAAGCCATTCAACCTCATTTTGGCAGCTCATGACCGGCCATTTTTCTTGTTTAACCATTTCCCTCTGATGAACTTTTTTTCCCCCTCTCCTACTCACTGCTACTCACTTCTACTCACTACTCTTCTGCTTCCATCAGAGCAGGTTTGAAGGAAGCAAGTTCCAGCAAAGACCTTCCTTGATATTCTAAGAAATCTTCTACAACTAATACCATCTCTTATGTGACAAGTGTCCAAACGCTTCCTTTTGGTCTCCTACACAGAGTAACCATTGATTTATTATCTCAAACAGGACAACTTTAGAGTTAAAAGGGCTCTAAAAGTCATTAGAAGGTTTTAGTTGATTGGCAGCAAGGATACACTAGGGTTTATGTCATGGAAACCGAGTGAATTCTTCACCCTATTCATGAAACCATTTCATGAAGTCCTTGGAGAGCCCCTTGCTGGGCATCGCCAACTGGAGCTTCTCTGGCACAACTGCCATCTATAGTTGAACATCTGTAACTTCTGCACCTCTTTCTCCTGAGGTTAAGCTGGAAGCCCACTTGAGTGGAACCTTATTTAAAAGGACTTTTTCCACAGGATGGATACAAACCATCATGTAGAACAGACATGTATTTACCCTGCTGCCAGTGAACATGCCAGAAGAACATCCTTCCTCAGGATGATCCCAAACTATTTTTTTCAGCCACTCAAACTGTATCATGTCCCTTTGTTTCATATTTCATAGAAAAACATACATTTTTTTTTCTTTCTATTAACTGTTGTGTGGTTATTGTATTAATGCTTATTTCCCAAAGGATGCCATGACATGTACAAATTATCTTTTTCTCACTATCTTGTCACGATGCTTAAGCATGGAGATTTTATTCATTTATTTAAAAAATATGAGTAACATCAAGAGTGGGTTCACAAACATGAGGAAAAGGGAAAAATTGAAATATTTAGAAATTCATGACAAGAGTTATTCTGGGCCAGATTTTAGATTCGACTGAAATATTTTCCTTGAGAATTATGTAACATTAAAAATATTTTTAGAACTATGCAAAGGTACTTTAATAGGCGACTATTTGAAATTGTGTGTTAATTTGTTCACTAAAATTTAATTTGCTTTAGAAAATTATTTCTTATGAGGGAAAACTATTTTGATATTCTGTAAGCCCAACCTAAGAATATTTTGAAGGCAGAAGGCATACTGAATTAAATCAGAGCCCAACCTAAGAATATTTTGAAGGCAGAGGGCATCCTGAATTAAATCAGAGCAGTAATGACCCACAGTGCTACCACTGTATTAAACTTCATAGACTTAACTACTCTCATAAGCATACTTGTGTACTAGCATCAACCTTACAATTCATTCTTATATAGGAGGATTAAAATATCCCATGGGTTATTATAATTAAAGAATAGTCATTTCTCTATAAAAGATATTTAAGAAATCATTGAATGTGGTATCAGATAGTTTCACAGACTTTGATGTAAAAAGTGGACATGGGGTGCCTGGGTGACTCCGTCGGTTGAACGTCCAACTTCAGCTCAGGTCATGATCTCACAGATCGTGAGCTCAAGCCCCACATTGGGCTCTGTGCTGACAGCTCAGAGCCTGGAGCCTCCTTTGGATTCTGTTGTCTCCCTCTCTCTCTGCCTCTTCCCCACTCATGCTTTGTATTTCTGACTATCAAAAATAAATAAACATTAAAAATAAAATTTTTAAAAAGTAGAAATAATTTTTTTCTCCACAAAGAAATGTACTCAGAGTATACTTCAATAGTTAAGTTTGTAGGGAAGGAAAAATTATATCAGAAAAGCATAATTATATGATTTTGGAACAATTCTACAATTTAGGAAGAAACAAAGTACACAGATTTGATGTTGGCCAATTTAGGAATGATAAACATACCAAGAAAAAATGTAGTCTTAGTGATTATGAATATTGGTTATTATTGACCTTGAGAAAGAATTAAAGAAAAACAAAAGCACATTATTTAACAATATAAAATGAAAAAAAAAAAAAAAGAGAAGTGATAGGGCACCTGGGTGGCTCAGTTGGTTAAGCAACGGACTTTGGCTCAGGTCATGATCTCACAGTGAGTTCGAGCCCTGCATCAGGCTCTCTGCTGTCAGCAGAGTCTGGAGCCTGCTTCAGATTCTGTGTCTCCCTCTCTGCCACTCCCTCCCTCTCTCTCTCTCCCCACCTTTCTCAAAAATAAAAATTTAAAAATTTAAAAAAGTGAGGGGTGATATAAGTACATGTATGCACATATAATGTACATATAAGTATATTAGCAAATGAGAAATACATTTTTTACATGAGATTAATGGTTATTTTAATACTAAATTTAGAAGTTGTTTGAGAAAATGGAGGCATACTATCTTTAAGTATATTGCAGAAAGATAGTTGTAGCAACAATGGAGTAATTTTAAAAGCTCTGGAATGTTTTTCTCATGAAAATAACGGCAGTCAATAATTACATAATGAAAAAATAAACCAGTGATTTTAAACTATGCAAAATGACAAGGAAATGTTCTGAGATTAGATACAGAGAATTACTGTAACAAGCTAGTATTCTAATAGAATAAGCAAAAAAGGTGGGAGCATTTATACAATTTTTTCCTCATTGATATTGATGAGGCTGTGCAAACTTTCAAGATCCAGATCAGTAAGGTATAAAATTTAGAAACAAAGACAATGACCTGCATATAAAAATACATCTCCTATATATATATATATATATGAGAGTACATTAACGTAATATGCTGTAACCAAGGTAGGCTGGAATATAAAATTTTATACATTTGGGAAAGTGTCAAATAGCTCAGACAATATTTGTGTGCAATATCAATTTATGGAATAGGAAGTTCAAGGAAGTGGGAATGAAGAATATGAATGAAGAGTTGAATGTGAACTGTAAGAGTGGTAACTTGGTATAATGGTTTATGTGTGGGAAACAGCACTATTTGCAAGTATTCAACAAGCGATGCAGGACAGTATTCAAATTGAAATATATTGTGCGATATCGCTTATAATGTGTAAGCAATAGAAAGCACATTCATATTTGAAAAATCACAGGCAGAGAGTTAACTTAATAAATAGGTTCTAGGGGAAAAGGCACCCTATCTGTTAAATGATATTTGAATCATCAGACGTGAATTATTTACATGTGCCTCGAGTCTAATAGAACCTATATGGCAATTGATCTGTCCATTGAACAGTAACAACTATGGATCCAGTGTACATGTGCAGGCATATAGAAAAGAATTAAAAAGGGGGGGGGGGAGTGGCTGTCTACAGTATTTCAATAGCCAGTTAGTCTAGGAGGCAGATGGTACATAGAAATGGTGAAAGTGACAATTCATTGTTAGTGCCAACATGGGGAATAGCGTTGAATGCAGGCTCAGCAGCGAACGCTGCCATGATTGGAGATCATCTACTGTAGTAGGTTGTCAACACTGGAGTAAGGATGTGGCAACAAGGAAAGCGATCCTTACTTTCTATTCCTTAGCCCAAGTCAGTATAAATCATAGGAAAGAGGCAACAGGCTCAAATGAATTTGTTGAGCATACATCAAAGCTGAAACTAAATGTATTTTAGCTTCCAGTTTCACAGAACATACCCAGCACTAATGTAAATGGTATCAAGTTTTTAAGTAATTCTATTCCTAAGATGGGCTGAAGTCTTTCTGTACGTTTTTCTATCAAACAGATATTTGAGCCAATTGTGGGAAGTTTCAGTGATAACAGGAGGAAATATTTGATATCTGTGGCACTAAATACTTTACAGATTTTTAGGAGTTAAATTCAAATAGTTTTATTTGTAATAATTCAGTAGGAAAATGCTCCTGTTACTTATTTTAGAATCTACCTTAAAATGCATTTTATGTAAGTAAAGGAAACAATTTTATCATGTATACATAAATGGGATTATTTCCCTCATGTTTAAATATTCACCGACAGGGGCGCCTGGGTGGCGCAGTCGGTTAAGCGTCCGACTTCAGCCAGGTCACGATCTCGCGGTCCGTGAGTTCGAGCCCCGCGTCAGGCTCTGGGCTGATGGCTCGGAGCCTGGAGCCTGTTTCCAATTCTGTGTCTCCCTCTCTCTCTGCCTCTCCCCCGTTCATGCTCTGTCTCTCTCTGTCCCAAAAATAAATAAACATTGAAAAAAAAAAAATAAATAAATAAATAAATATTCACCGACTGACTATGTGTGTTTAGTTCTCAGTCCCAAAAGACCATTGGAAAAATAGATGAAACAGGATCAATGTAAAATCCAGAATGGGTGGAAGAGGACTCAAGAATTGAGAATTTTCTGGAATACACTAAGATAATTGAAATAAATTGTCACAAACACTCATTAGAGCTAGGAAATTTGACATCTTTATGGTTGAGAGGTGCCTGGATGGCTCAGTGAGTGAAACATCTTGATTTCCTCTCAGGTCACGATCTCACTCTGAGTTTGAGCCCTGCATTGAGCTCCATGTGGACAGTGAAGAGCCTGCTAGGGATTCCCGCTTTTTCTCTCTCTCTACCCCTCCCCTGTGCACACACACGTGTATTCTCTCTCTCTCAAACATTTTTTTAAATGTAAAAGAAAAAGCAATCTGTATGGTTGAAAGTGGCAACTTCAAAGAAAGAAAGAAATTTCCCTGGCAGAGCTTCGTAACACTCACCATGTAAGTAAGAATAATGCTGGGGCTCCTGGGTGGCTCAGTTGGTTAAGTGCCCAACTTTGGCTCGGGTCATGATTTCACAGCTCGTGGGTTGGAGCCCCGCGTCAGGCTCTGTGCTGACAGCTCAGAGCCTGGATCCTGCTTTGTATTCCATGTCTGCTTCTCTCTCCACCCCTCCCCAACTCTCTCAAAAATAAACATTAATATTTTTTTAAAGAAAGGAAAAAAAAAAAAGGAGACCGTTACCAGCAAAGTGGATGCCCAGCAGTAATTTGAGCTGACTACACACACACACGCAAACACACATACACATACACACATACACACACACACACACACACACACACACACACACGTGATGTAACAATTACTGGTATTTCCACTTGTCAAAGCTAGGGTTTGTTTACCACGATAACCACAAACATACAGCTCTAAGTAATTCAGAAATGCAAATCACAATCAAGAAAAATAAACAGACATTTTGAAGAAAAAAATAAAAGCCAATCTAGCCATATATCCTTTAACAACTTTCATATTACATCAACATAAACACAGCTAACCACTTTTGTACAGATATTCATTCATCTACACAAACATGCATATATAGCTCCATCTGTACCCATACCCATATGTGAGCATATACATGTCCACATACATGCATCCTGACTTTAATGCATACATGCACACATGCACATCCATCCACATATTTATAATGTATACATACAGTACCTGTTCAGTACATATATCCCATAATCAGAACCTGCACACTGAGCCAGATATAACATTCTTGAATGGAAGGACTCCATATTGTAATCATTCCAATTCTTTCCACAGGGAAATAATTTGAAACTATATAGTATTAGCCATGATCCATCATGAAAACCTATGCTATATATTGAATATATTTAGATAAATTCACAATAAAATCATAAAATGTTTTTAGAAAATAGTGAAGACTGAAAAAATGAACTAGATATTAAAACTAGTAATGCTAGAAAAAAAATAGTACCTTTAAAATACGAGAATAGTAAGTGCCCAGTGGTTAAATTGAAAATTTACAATAGGATTTATCAGTAAAACAAAATTTCTTGGAGAATCATAAACTAGTCAAACCTTTGCAGAATTTGAGGAAAAAATGAGAAATGTAAAAGACAGTATAGGAGAAAGTAGAACGCATATATAAAGAATTCAAGGGATTAAGAAAACTTCTAAAGTTTACATTTAATATCACAACAATCAACCTAGTGAATTACGGAAATTTTAAAATATTACATATATACTTTTATCTAAGTTTTTAAAATATATTTTATCTTAAGACTTCATTTTCTTAATTTCTAAAAATAACCCATTGTTTTCTAGCAGTTCATTTATGGCTACTGTGATCAGTTACATCTTTTTTCCACATAGAATGTAAAAATGATGCTTTTAGGCTTATATAATTTGAAATAAAACTTGTTTAAATTGAAAAACTTGCCTAAATCACATTAAGCAACCCATTCCCCACCCCCCAGACTGCTTGCTGCCTTTAAAGAGTATTCATCCCCATACATACTTTAGTCCTTGTTTTAAATTTCTGTTAATTCACTTAATAAAATTTTCTATCTATAGGCTAATTCCCTATTCCTTCAAATGCTGTAATTTTATATGTTGTTTGAATATAGATTTTGTTTGAATATAGCACAGGACTCCTTGATTTTAAATTTATTCTTCATATGAAATTTAAAATGAACTTCTCAGTATTTTTTCACCTCTGTGATAATTCTTATTTGACTTGTTTCTAGTTTAATATGTAGTCATCAACTTTATATGGATTTACTCATCTAGGCATAGGTTATGTTTCTCCACATCTCCCACTTCTCTATATGGACTGTAAAATCACATCAACTACTTATTTTTGTCCTTTTTCATGAACTATCACAGATTACAACAGTAAAGAGGACATTGCTAGTGTGTTAAATGACTTCAATGAAAATGACTAATATTTCTTAACTAAGCACGATTTTTATCAGATTTCTTTTAGATACCTGTTACCTAATATGGAAAATATACTTGTTTTCATTTTCATTTAAAGTTTTATTTAAAAAATTGAAATATGAAAAACGTCTAGCATCTATCTGAATGATAATATGATTTCCTCCTTACTTTTCTCATTATCGTGGGTTACACTTATTCACCTTGAGTTACCCTGCATGTATTGGTAAATTCCACTTGTGCAAAATGTACTCTTTAATTGATTCAATATTGAATTTATTAAGGCATATTTGGAAAAATGTACATTTATGGGATTCTTTAATTTTCTCCATGTAATCGATTATACTGTTTTTAAGGTTTATTTTATTTATTTTGAGAGACCAAGCAAACAGGGGAGGGGCAGAGAGATAGAGGGAGAGAGAGAATTAGAAGCAGGCTCCACACTGTCAGCACAGAGCCCAGAACAGGCCAGATCCCACAAACCATGAGATCATGACCTAAGAGCTGAAATCAAGAGTCTGTCGCTCAACCCACTGAGCCACCCAGGCACTCCAGTAACTCATTACTTTTGATTAACATCTCTCAAACATAAATAATATAAAAACTATCCTCATTTATCTCTTTTTTTAATAAGCTAAATCATGAGTTTTATTTTGGTATTTATATAAATGATTGATAGAATTTCCTTAAACACACTGAACACCTATGGAAATTTTTTTTAAATATAAAATATTATAAAGTTTCAGAGAGCTAGATCATACTTGAGGCAAATAACTTGCTTTATGCTTTTTAGATTTTCTACTCCCAGCAAGTAACATAGTATATGACTCAAATTTTTTTTTTTAATTTTAATGTTTATTTTTGAGAGAGAGACAGAACATGAGTGGGGGAGGAGCAGAGAAAGAGGGAGACACATAATGTGAAGCAGTTTCCAGGCTCTGAGCTGTCAGCACAGAGCCCAACCCAGGGTTTGAACTCATGAACTGTGAGATCATGACCTGAGCTGAAGTTGGATGCTTAACCGACTTACCCACTCAGGTGTACCCACTCAAAAATTTTTGTAGAATAAATACTCATTGGGGCACCTGAGTGGCTCAGTCGGTTAAGCATCTGACTTTGGCTCAGGTCATGATCTTGTGGTTCTTGAGTTCGAGCCCATGTTGGGCTCTGGGCTGACAGCTCAGAGCCTGGAGCCTGCTTTGGATTCTGTCTCCTCTCTGCCTCTCCCCAACTCACACTCTGTCTCTCTCTTGCTATCTCTGAGCAGTAAATAAACACTAAAAAAATTTTTTTAAGAATACTAATTTAATTAATTTAGTTTTTGAAGTATATATAATTCTCCCCAATGTATCAGAAAGTAAAATTAAATTGCTATATGTTTTTATTGAACAAGAAACAATTGGAAAGAAAACTTACTTTCACTAAGTTCTGGCATACATAAACTAGAACTTCTAAGTGTAACAATGGGAAACAAATTGCCTGCCAAGGAAACAACAGGCAATGAAAAATCTATGTGGTCCTGCCTGCAGCTCTGAGCCTCATTTCCCGACAGCTGTTACTAGAAGATCTTTTAATGAGTCCCTTTTGTAAAAGTATAAGGTGAAAAGCCAACCAAAAACATGATGAAAATGAATCACAGGCATATTAGTAGGATATAATGGAGGAAGTATTACAAATTAACGATAACATTTCCACAACTGCATGGACAGTAACTATCAAATCAGATCATTTCATTCAATATAAAGTGATAAGATGTTTTTAATACTTGTAAAACTAGGTGTAAGGTATTTATAAGGTTCATAGCTATGGTTAAATAAATGCAGAATCACAGTGAGGACTCCCAGTTTTCTTTTTTCACTAATGGGGAAATGGTTTCAAAGCGATGTTATTTATATATATTCCAACTTTTTTAGGAGATAGACATTTCATTCCTAAATTTAATCCCAAATTAAAAAAAAAGTTGTATTTCTAAACATTGTTAATAATGGAGGTGGTATGCCTTACCCAATTTCAGGAAAACACATACAAATCATTTATGTCATCAACGTGTGTGTTTTGTTGGCTCAGTTGATTGGAATTTAGTGTTAATGACAGTCAGATTATAGATCTAGTTATGTTGCAAGCCAGCTTGTCCATTTTCTTGATCATATAGCACACTTACAAAACATGGACCTATTTTCAAAGATCCACTAGTATTCATAAGAGATCATAAAATAGGTCCAAACAATTCCAACTCTACCAGGAAAAAAAAAGTCATAATTTATTGATGGTGCATGAAAAATCTTTTTCTGTAAAGTATTAGCATTTATTGTTATGCAATACCACCTTTTACACTTATCATATACTTTTTGGGACAAATGAATTAAAGAAAAAAAAAAAGGCCTCACTTCCTCCAAGAAGGCATTTTTAAGAAAATAGATTGGTCTTTAAATTTGACTATTTGAGGAATTGAGTTAAAAATCACTTAACATAATTAAAACATAGAACCTGATTAAAGGAGGTTGAAAATTTTTCATTCAATTTTCAAAGAATATTTTTGATTGAAGTCATGGAGTTATAGTTGAGACACTTTTGAGAAAGCATGGAAAAACAAAACTCTTTCACTTGTCTGGTTGCCAATTTATTCCCAAATTAAAATTTGATCCACACTATTTTCCTATTATTCTACTCAGTATTTAGACCAATGACATTGTTTCTTAAGGGCTTCTAAAATTCGGTTTCCTGAAGAATGATTCATAAGCTTTTCCAGTCTGTGAACCATAACGTTTGATGCAATTGCCTCTAATATAATTCACCCAACATTACTGAGAATAACGTCACAGTTTCTGATGAGCTTCTGGAGAATCTTCATATGATAATGGGAGAATTAATGATTCTTAAACTATCAAGAAGAGAATCATAGGGAGCAGGCTTCAGAGTAGTAAGAACCGAATAATTCTCTGAGAGAACCAAGAAACAGGGAAATAGTAGCAATGGAAATAATAGTTTCGTAGACTTCTGATCTATCTTGATTATCTCACTTATAGGAAAAGGATTGAGGTGTGTGTGTGTGTGTTGGGGGGAATGATTTCTGTATAAACCACCCTTTCCAAATGCACTAAACCAGCAACAACAAAAACATATTTTGCTTAACATAGTAGGAATTACAGGCATGGCAATTAGATGCTGTTGGATCTATACACTTACACATCTTGTCAAAAAGTGTTTTTTATTTCAAGCATTTTCCTCAATATCATTGCATGCCTCATTTCTTGTAGTTTAGACCACTGATGAAAATCTTAGAAGGGCAAGACTATTAGGCTCTGGAATGTCAAATGTTGACTGTTGCTTCCCAAGCGTGGCCTAGAAAGTGTTAGGAGTTCCCGGCTTTAATGGATTCTCTGGATAGAGTAGTATTAATCTCAGCAGTAATCAGCAATGTTTATATATTTTAAGAAATTTAAGAATCTACTTTTTAATCAAATTTCCATATGTGCTTTCCCTTGTTCCATTTATCTATTACATTCTGTTGTTTCTATCATCTCTAAAAACTTAGAATTAAATTTTATTTTAGGTTTACGAATTTCTATTTCACCATGTTATATTACTTCTTGCCAACTTCTCAAACTATTGGATTTAGCAACTTTTTGAAGTATGCATAAGGTTTTAGTATGCAAATCCTATTAAGATATAATAGTTTAAAAACAGATTAATCTATCGTATTATTTACCAATAAATTCCAATGTCTAAAAAGAAATCACAGAACATAGCATGTTATCAGGGGTCTTTTAGGACTACTATGCCAAAATTTATGGAGATTTATAAGGAAGTGTTTCTAAAATACTGTCAAGAAATACGTATTTTTTAGTTGCTAGCATAATTTTACAAAATTCCAATTACGTTTCTTTTATATGTCCATTTTAGTTTTTCTGTTTCATAAGCAGTCATTTTGTAAGTACTTTTAAAAGTGCATATTAATTAAATTATTACACCTATAGCTCATTGAAAATAGGTGCTCATACTATTTAAAATACTGAGCGTCTGTGATACAGCCACTCTGAAAACAGTATGGAGGTTCCTTAAAAAATTAAATGTAGGTTTACCCTATGACCCAGCAATTGCACTACTAGGTATTTATCCAAAGGATATAGGAGTGCTGATTCAAAGGGGCACATGCACCCCAATATTTATAGCAGCACTATGGACAATAGCCAAAGTATGGACAGAGTCTAAACGTCCATAGCCTGATGAATGGGTAAAGATGTGGTGTGTGTATATACACACATATATATACACATATATACACATATATATACATACATATATATATATATACACATACATACATATACATATATATACACATTCACATACACAATGAAGTATTAATTGGTGATGAAAGGGAATGAAATCTTGCAATTTGCAACAACGTGGATGGAATTAGAGTGTACTATGCTAAGCAAATTAAGTCAGGGAAAGACCGATATCATAGGACATTACTCATGTGGAATTTAAGATAGAAAAAAGATGGACTTAAGGGGATCAAAAATAAGATAAAAACAAAGAAGGAGACAAACCGTAAGAGGCTCTTGAATACAGAGAACAAGCAGAGGGTTGCTGGCAGGGTGTGGGTGGGGTGATGGGCTAAATGTACGAGGGGCATTAAGGAGGACACTTGTTGAGATAAGCACTGGGTGGTAATGTAAGTGATGAATCTATTCCTGAAATTATTGTACTAGATGTTAAGTAACTTGGATTTAAATAAATAAATAAATAAATAAATAAATAAATAAATAAAATAATTTAAGAAATATTGAGAGTTTGGAGACTATTTTGTAGCAAATTCAGCAATTGGTTAAATTGACTGTTAAATAGTTTTAGCACAATAGCTTATAATAAATGTAACATCTTTGTTGATATTTAAGGAGATCAGATCTGAACTATGGAAATCAGGCATCTTTACAATATGGCCCAATCAGTTTTTGAAATTAGAGTCAGGATTGAAATATTGTTGCTTCACAGATCAATTGGCCTAAATCTTTGCTATCACAAAGATTTTTTTTCATCAATTGCATTGGTGAATCCTCATTTGACATTATGCATTTTATAAATATTGAATCAAATCTGTCCAGCCGAATTTTATTACACATATTACAAAACCAGCTTAAGCACAGAGTAATAATGACACTCAAGGGAAACAATGGCCAAAACCTAATTATTAATAGTTTTGCGTGACATTTTCTTTGTCTTGTGTGACATTGTTTTTTTTTTCCCCCCTGCCTCCTCTGACTCTTGCCTATCACAAATATAATTGAGATAGTAAAAGATAGAAGATCTATGCTTATGGAAGAATAAGGCTAACCCCTCAGGGAAGGAAGGCCTGAAATACTGAGATCAAAACTTTGAAAAATAGAGGTGAAGTAAGCTTATTGATTATATATTATACATGCATTGCTCCAGATGACAAATATTGCTATGTGGTTTACTTATAATTTTATTTCCGAGTCATACAGAGTTTTATGTCTAGTATATTTTTTAAACCTGTGTTGATCAAGATCTTTAATTTTTCTTTATGATTTCGAATGTCTATGAGTCTGGCTACTTGTCAATAGTTTTACAACTATATTTTAAACTGTATTTATCACTATGCCAAAGCCATTCGTCCCTCATTTCCTCTACCCACACATCTTGACTTTTTTAAAAAAAAGTTGATTCCAAGCTATTTTTTTCCTTTTTCATAATATTGCTTACAAAATCCTTTTGAATATAAACTTTTTGTTATAAACATTGCAGTGCCTGTATTCCTTTGAATTAGTATTTTTGCATTCCTTGGGTAAATACCTATAAGTGCAATTGCTGGATCATAGGATAGTCCTACTTATAACTTTTTGAGTTGTAATGGTTTTCCACAGTGGCTGCACCAGTTTTCGTTACCACCAACAGTACAAAAGGGTTCCCCTTTATCTGCATCCTTGCCAGCACCTGTTTCTTGTGCTGTTGATTTTAGCCATTCTGGCAGGTGCGAGGTGATACCTCATTGTAGTTTTGATTTGTATGTCCCTGATGATCAGTGATGTCGAGCATCTTTTCATGTGTGTGCTAGCATCTGTATGTCATCTTTGAAAGAATGTCTTTTTGGGTCTTCTGATAATTTTTTAACTGTATTCTTTGTGTTTTGGCAAGTATTAAATTTCTTAAGTTCTTTCTGTATTTTGGATACTATCCCTTTGTCAGATAGGTTATTTGCAGGTATCTTCCCCCATTCTCAAGGGTGCCTTTTAGTTTTGTTGATTGTTTCCTTCACTATGCAGAAGCTTTTTATTTTGATGTAATCCCAATAGTTTATTTTTGCCTTTGTTTCCCTTGCCTCAGGAGACCAATCTAGAAAGCTGCTGCTGTGGCTAATGTCAAAGAGGTTACTGCCTGTGTTCTCCTCTAGGATTTTTATGGTTTTTTAGGTCTGACATTTAGGTCTTTCATCCATTTTGAATTTATTTTTGCGTATGGTACAAGAATGTGGTCCAGTTTCATTTTTCTGCATGTTGCTGTCCAGTTTTCCCAACACCATTTGTTAAAGAGGTTGTCTTTTTTTCCATTGGATATTCTTCCCTGGTTTGTTGAAGATTAATTGACTATATAGTTGTGAGTTCATATCAAATGTGGTTCACATTCATCTCTTGATTATAGATTTTATATTTTCAGTTCTCATACCCATTTATCACTTTTCACAGAATATTTGCTCAGTTTAATTTCTATTTGAACATACCACGCAATCTATCCTATTTTAAATTACACAGCTAGTTGGGGCACCTAGGTGGCTTAGTCAGTTAAGTGTCCGACTTTGGCTCAGGTCATATCTAACTTTTTTGATTCAAGCCCTGCGTTGAGCTCTGTGCTGACATCTTGGAGTCTGGAGGCTGCTTCGGATTCTGTGTCTCCCTCTCTCTCTGTCATCCCTCCCCCACACACGCCCTGTCTCTGTCTCAAAAATAAACAAGCATTAAGAAATAAAAATAAATTACACAGCTAGATAACTAAAAATTGATAGTCACAAAGTTATTTTCAAGTTGGGGACATTAATTTTTTTTCACTGAACCTCCTTGTGATTTAAGGTGAAGTACAGTTTACATACACACACACACACACACACACACACACACACACATATACATATGTGCCACACACATACATACCTAAACTTGTTTCTCTATTCTCAATTACCTGGGATATATATAATTTATTTGAAAATAATAAGTCTACTAAAAGATTTTGGTAAATGCTGGCAGATAAAGAGTGCTATTTTCTTCCTAAAATATTAATATAGCCAATGTATCATCAACCAAGTTTGTTCTCTATGCATTTTTTCATGCAGCAAAATATATTTTGAAATTGTGTATGCTTCAATTGTTTTTTTTCCAATGTAACTTTTATGGCTTTTAATGTAAATGTTTTTCACTATCTGCCTTTTATGACTGTAGATGAAACTTAAAAGGAGTCATGTTGAGTACTTTTTCAGTACATACGTTTGTTTCAACATTTTAAAATTTTATTTGTCAAATACTTTTTCTTCTCAAAATTTGCTATAGTATTTATTTATATATGAAAATAAATTGAATACCTTCTATTTTATATCCTATAAATAATTTAAGAACTATTTCTCATGTAGCTTGTTATATTTATTCCTCTGAATAGGTCATCAATAAAATCAATATCTAAAGTCTTAGCACATCAACTATCACACCGGCTTCTTTTCTAGTGCCCTTTCCTTCTTGTTATTTCAGAGTTTACAGAGTGTTTTGCAATTAAAATCATGATTGGTTTCTTTCTTACATTTGTTCTACTACACAAGTCATGAACACTTAACCTAACTGTGAGAAGAATGCTTTGTATATAAATAATTACTGATAAATGAAATCTAACTATTCGTATTTCCTTACATAATATATTCCAAGTTCCATTTTTTTGTTATTCTTGAATTCTCTTAATATCTTTTATGGTTTTATAATTATAGTGCATGCTTTCTCTCTCTCTAGGACTTATAAATCATGGGTAAAGTTTTTAAAAATGAAATTCATCAGGTTAATGGTGTACATTACATCACAAGTGGAAAAGCAATATATTAGAACACAGGAGATAGGCGCTCTACCTCCTAATCTTGAATCTAGAGAGATTTAGCTGCCATTTCTTGACCGAGTCTTGCAATGCAGCTTGCAATATTCTTATAAACAAAATGCAAATGTTACACTAGGTAATGTCTAAGCCAGCTCTTTTAATAGTTGTTTTCTATATCCTATTCTAAAACATTTATGACTTCAGTGATTCAATAAGATAACAGAGTTCAACAGGTATCCTAGAAACAAGAGAAATGTAGTTTTTCTATAGTAACAAAAACATGAAGCTTTTAAGTTTTACATTTAGTACACAGCTTACTGTAAGCTAAATTACAGAGTTCTACCATGGGAGCTCATGCGTGAGGAGTACTAACAAAGAACAGTTCTTAGCTATAGAGCATGCTATAGTTAAAGGTGGTGACTTTATTAGATCAGGTAGGTCAGTTCTAAAGCAAGAGGTTACCAGGAAAATTCAGGGAGATTGAGGAATAACACTGAAGATATTCTAGGTGGATCCTTGAATCTGAGGCATTTTTTATATAGATCAAGAGGATTTTTTTTTTTTTAAGGTGGTAGGGGCGCCTGGGTGGCTCAGCTGGTTAAGCGTCCAACTTCGGCTCAGGTCATAATCTCACAGTTTCTGAGTTCAAGCCCTGTGTGGGAATTTGCACTGACAGCACAGAGCCCGGAGTCTACTTCTGATTCTGTCTCCCTTTCTTTCTCTTTCCCTCCCTCATTTGTGCGCACTCTCACTCTCTCTCTCAAAAATAAATGAACATTTTTTTAAAAGTCCCAAGGTGAGAAACAGTCAAATATACAAGAGCTATCAATTTTTTAACACTCCATCATCTAATATGTCATTAAGCTTAGTGCAATTGAGCAAATATTTTTAATACCTGTACAAAGCCTTGCATTACAGTAGGTAGGTATTTGGAATATTTGAATTATGCATAAATATTACAATGAGAGGCAAGCTAATATAGAGGTCAGGGACCCAGATTTGGAGGCAAATTGGATTCAGTTCCAGCTCTGCCCCCATTACCTCTGTGACCTTAGGTAACTATTTTCCTCATCTTTAAAGTAGGGATAATACTAATACCTACCTCAAGTGAGTTGCTCTGACCATCAAGTGAGTTAAAATGGATGTAAAGTATTAACAACACTTCTGTCAATAAGATTTTTAAAGCCTTAGCTAGCATTATCATTATACATGATCCTTACTTCTCTTTTGGACTTATTTACCATTTAATTGAAGATGGATATATATATTATAAAAGTGTTGTTAAATGTGTATACATAAGCAAGCTCTTTTAGGCCTAAGTTGTACCTCAGGTTCTAAGACTCAATGAGTCAAATCGCTAACTTTAAATTATTCCTAATTTTATATTTTCTTACATTTTAAGCACAAACTGCTCTTTATTACTTAGTATTATTTCCTTTGAGTGTTTAAAAAAAGTTTAAAAAAGTATTGTTCAATGTATAACCATTAAATAACTTTGTTTTTTCAACTCTGTCCATTTCATTGCTTTAAGGTCACATCTTGTCACTGTAGCATGCATAGGCAATAATGTTTGGCTCATCAGGTATTCTCCAAGGAGACAAAAGAGCTCAATTTATCTATGAATCACTGTTCTATATAGAGCAAGAATCCAAGCCAAATACTCTACGACCTTAACATCAATTCACAGTAACTGAAAATGTTTTAATCACAACTCGAATTACCTTTTATAAACTAAGTAGCGTTAGCAATATAACGCTGCAATCATTCTCTACATATTAATGTGAAGTTTCTATTGAAAACAAGTAGCAATGCAATTTACTAAGGGGATCCTGAAAACATATTAAACAGAAATTGTATACCAACACACCCTCTACTATATACACAACATCAAGAGCTTATAGTAACTAACATATGCCTTACGTTTTATATTCCACAATTCTATTTAATCTTATTAGACCCTGAAACCACCTGTGGAATAGGAATTAGTATTGTAATTCTCACTTTACTTAACAAGTCTATGATCTAAATTATTTGGATTTGTCAGTGGCCATACATCTGGCAACTGCAAAACCTTAACCCAATTTTTTGACACCACTTTCAATCTCTCTACTCTATCTCAACCTTGGCAACAATCAGAATCATTTGATGAGCTTTAGGAAGAAAAATATCCTGGTTTGTCCCACTTCCAGATTAGTTGAAATTGAATCTGAGCACAGAGCTGGGGTACTGATAGTAAAAAAAAAAAATAGCAATTAACCATCTTTCTAATTCTAATGTGATGGTCAGTTTTGAAAAGCAATATGCTTACAGTTAGATTTGTTTTCAATAAACCTGGCTGAAAGAATGCCAACAGGAAGGGGGGAAAGCACATGCTAATGTATGAAACAAACCTCTAACCCACACTCATCTATCCCCAGCATAACGCATAGGTAAGAACTCTGTCACGAGTGGGAAAGAAGAACCAAAGAAACATATGCACTATGAGGAGAGCAGCAAGATGTGTGTCCCTAGGACCACAGCAGGGTAGTGGTTGTACTTAGTAAAGAAAACAATTGTTCTTTCCCAAACTAAGACATTCCCCTTAAACGATTCATTTCTGTCATCATTCCTTGGGAGTTTTGATTTTCCCATCACTTGCTCTTTCTATTCTACATGGTTATTTCCATTACTCTTTCATGTTTCTTCGCAGTTTTTCAAATGCATTCCTTGGTTTCATTTTAGGACATCAGCTTGTCCATGTTTCAAATGCTCTGTAAATAGTCTTGGAATCTTAGGGGCAAACACGCAATAGCAGTCTAATCAGTCAGCCACGGAACACAGAGCTGTGTGAGGACACTGTATTTGGAGTGTTAATAAGAGCCATGGGTACTCATTCGCCCAGACTGTGGTTTTCCAGCTGAAATAGAGACAGGTAATCCATTCTGCCAAGGCTACCCTGAGCACTATCCCATTGCTGGCCAATAAAACATGTGCTTTCTCTATCCAGAATGCATTGTTTATACTCATCTACATGTTTGTACAAATACCTTGATCTAGCATAGCCTAAGTGCTTTTGCTTTGAGGCATATTAGAAATGCAAATCTTAAGGGCTATCTCTTCCTATTCTTTACTTGGGTGGTTTCAGTCTTTTCCTGGATGTGCTTGTATCAATTAACTTTTAGCAGCTAAGAAAACTTTGCTGATTATTGTGGGGAAAAAACAGAATACTTCAATTAGGTACGTCATCTATTCAAAGTTTAGTAGGTCAGTAATATTTGAAGTGCAAGCTTTTTTGCACTTTACTGAAGTTCCAAAGTTGCAACAAAGAAAGTTGTCTGGTTTTAGTTAGTAAATACTATCACTAACAATACCTCAAACAATTCTGTTTCTGTGGAATTGGCTAGAATTTATTGCTTATTGAGGAAAAAAGTCATCTGTATTTTGATTTTTTTCCATACAATCATGTCTTTAAAAAAAAAAGTACTTAAACAAAGGATGATCAAAATCTTCTGGGTTTTTAATTTTATTTCAAAATGAAGTTTCCTTTTAAAACGTGTTTTATGGGGGCACCTGCGTGGCTCAGTCAGTTAAGCATTTGACTTTGGCTCAGGTCATGATCTCACGGTTCCTGAGTTCAAGCCCCGAGTAGGGCTCTGTGCTGACAGCTTGGAGCCAGGAACCTGCTTCAAGTTCTATTTCTCCCTCTCTCTGCCCCTCCCTCTTTCACACTCTGCCCGTCTCTCTCACTCTCAAAAATAAATAAACACTAAAAAATAAATCAATAAATCAAAATGTTTTATGCTTGAAGGATTTTGGTTATTTGTTTCATTTTGCTGTGCTTTTTTGATGCTGTTGTCTGCCTGTACTGTTCTCTTGCCCTAAATGAATTTTCATTACATTTACATCCGGGAATATTATTTTGATTGATTTTCTAAGCTTTACCTCATACAGCCCTTATTGAAGACTTGATATAGTGATGTTGAATTAACAGTATAAAATGCTTAGAGAAGACAATTAGGAGGAAAAAAATGACTTTTAAGTACAAGAATGGTGCACTCTCTATGCTTAAGTGAATATTCAATCCTGAATCCTATAGTAAGTATATCATAACAGAGAGCCAAGAGGCATTTTTAAAAAATAAATCACAGGGGCGCCTGGGTGGCTCAGTGGGTTGAGCGTCTGACTTAAGCTCAGGTCGCGGTCTCGCGGTCTGTGAGTTTGAGCCCCGCGTCCGGCTCTGGGCTGGTGGCTCAGAGCCTGGAGCTTGCTTCCGATTCTGTGTCTCCCTCTCTCTCTGCCCCTCCCCCGTTCATGCTGTGTCTCTGTCTCAAAAATAAATAAACGTTAAAAAAATTCTTTTTTAAATAAATCGCATTAGTGACCCGCTAAATGCCATATGGGCCTTGAAGGATGTACATGTAGACATGAAGTTGACTAAACAAAGATTCGGGAATTATTTCTGAAGCACCTTATCTTTGTCATTACAGGTTATGATACAGCAACATGAAGAGTCTGGAAAGAACAGTATTGAACTTCCATTTATGGAAAAATTTGTACTGTTTCCATACAAGTGGATTGAATTTAGAAGCACACAGTTCATGGTCATCATGTTTTGATTATATGATTAACTGCTTATGAAATCTTCTACAAGGGAAAATAAGTATACTGTACACAGAATACATTTCCAATATGGAATGTTAGAAATTAATCCTGTTTCTGTTCACAGAAGATTCCCCATTTTCTAAAAAATTTACCCATAGTGTAACTCAAATATTATTTAGCAAATAATTTATGTAGCTCTCACCTCTATCAGTAAATATCGGATTCTGATTTCAGTGGAATTTCTGCCTAGGGAAGGAGTGCAGAATAGACCCCCATTAACGCAGCCTTTTACTGATGACAAATCTGTACCCTGTGGTTTCCTAAGGCTCAATTTTTTTAACTTGTTTGCTTCACATGGAAGACAAAGATACAGGTTTAAAAATTTCATTTTTCCATAATTTTTAATAGTTTTCTCCTCACGTTACAAATATAGAAATTGTAAAAGCATCTGTCATCTGTCAAATAGAATTTGATGTTCTATATTCAAAGACCAGCATGGAGAGTGGTCACCCTACCCTGCCATTGGTTAGGCATGGTAGAGTATGGGGACAGTACTTAAAAAAATTTTCTGTGTTACACGGAGTTAAGATAATACAGCATATGGAATTTTTCCTTGAATATTAGTCATCACATTTTCAAACCTCTGATTTTCAGCCAAGATATACGCTAATGATTAGCACATTTTTATCCGTGGGCGACATTATCTATGATCCACAGAACTATGTGCACATCTTAGAGTCTTAGGTTATAATTTACAAAGTTTACATGTACTAAAATGTGGGTAAGCCAAATTATTAGCTGAATCTGAATTTAAGTCATATTTAAAACAGGGTTTAAGCCAAGTTCCAGCTTTATGAAGTGATAGTTCAAAACTAGTGTTTAATGAATCCCCTATTTCAATTTCCAACATTCAAAGGTTATCTTGTTATGACAGCAATTCTGGCAGTTAGCATTGATTTTTTTTTTTTCAGGTTGATCTAATTACATGCTGATGTTTCATAGTTCTATATGCCATCTTTTATTAAAATTTAAAAATTTAATGAGAAATGCTGCTTCCTGGGGCTGCTATAACAGACTATGTAACACTATATAAGTTTATCTGTTCATGGTTCTGGAGTCTAGAAGTCTGATGTCAAGACACTGGTAGGGTCATGCTTTTGCTCACAGCTCTAGGGCAGCTGTATTCCTTCCTTACCTCTTCTAGCTTCTCGTATTGACTGGTAATCCCTAGCATTCCTTGGCTTGTAGATGCATCTACCTAGACAGATGGCCATTTTCTTCCTGTATCTTCCCATAGTCTATCTAAATTGCCCCTTTTTTGTAAGGGTGCCAGTTATTTTCGATCAGAGCCTACTCTAATGGCTTCATTTGGATTACCTCCCTAAGGGTTCTTTTTCCAAATATGGTCACATTCTGAGTTACTGGAGATTAAGATTTCAACAGACCTTTTTTGGGGGGGTGGGGGGGGGAGGGATACAATTAAAATCTATATAATAGATGCCTAAATGAGTAAGAAAAAATAATGTATTAATTCTCCTTGACAAATTGAGCCACCCAGGTACCCCAGATTTGGCAATAGAGAATTATTTTTTTTATTCAAAGCTCTATTATCTTTTCTTTTGGGTAACTGTCACCCCAAGTATGTAAAATTTAGTGCTTCTGTTAAACTGAATCTTCAGTGATCTTTTTGGTGTTATTCATATCAAAAAACTGGTTTTACCTAGCACTAGGTTTTACCTTTGAGTAGAAGAGAGTCATTTTCCCCCTGAGTAGACTAGGAGAGGGTAAGAACACTATGAAAACACTCCTTAAAAATGACATAGATGCGGGGTACCTGAGGAGCTCAGCTGGTTAAGCATCCAACTCCCGATTTCAGCTCAGATAACGGTCTTGTGGTTCAGGAGTTCGAGACCCACATGGGGCTCTCAGCTGACAGCATGGAGCCTGCTTGGGATTCTTTCTCTGCCTCTTCGCTTTTCTCTCTCTGTCCATCTTGCTCGCTCTCGCTCTCTCGCTCCCTCTCTCCCTCTCTCTGTTCCAGTCTCGCTCCCTCTCTCTCTGTCGCACCCTCTCGCTCCCTCTCTCTCTCTCTCTCTCTCTCTCTCTCTCTCTCTCTCCCTCTCTCTCTCGCTCCCTCTCTCTCGCTCCCTCTCTCTCTCGCTCCCTCTCTCTCTCGCTCCCTCTCTCTCTCTCGCTCCCTCTCTCTCTCTCGCTCCCTCTCTCTCTCTCGCTCCCTCTCTCTCTCGCTCCCTCTCTCTCTCGCTCCCTCTCTCTCTCGCTCCCTCTCTCTCTCGCTCCCTCTCCCTCTCGCTCCCTCTCCCTCTCCCTCTCTCTCTCGCTTCCTCTCGCTCTCTCGCTCCCTCTCGCTCTCTCGCTCCCTCTCGCTCTCTCGCTCCCTCTCGCTCTCTCGCTCCCTCTCGCTCATCTCGCTCCTCTCGCTCTCTCGCTCCCTCTCTCTCTCGCTCCCTCTCTCTCTCGCTCCCTCTCTCTCTCGCTCCTCTCTCTCTCGCTCCCTCTCTCTCTCGCTCCCTCTCTCTCTCGCTCCCTCTCTCTCTCGCTCCCTCTCTCTCTCGCTCCCTCTCTCTCTCCCTCTCGCTCTCTCTCTCTCCCTCTCGCTCTCTCTCGCTCCCTCTCTCTCTCTCGCTCCCTCTCTCTCTCTCTCGCTCCCTCTCTCTCTCTCTCGCTCCCTCTCTCTCTCTCTCGCTCCCTCTCTCTCTCTCTCGCTCCCTCTCTCTCTCGCTCCCTCTCTCTCTCGCTCCCTCTCCCTCTCCCTCTCTCTCTCGCTCCCTCTCGCTCTCTCGCTCCCTCTCGCTCTCTCGCTCCCTCTCGCTCTCTCGCTCCCTCTCGCTCTCTCGCTCCCTCTCGCTCTCTCGCTCCCTCTCGCTCTCCTCGCTCCCTCTCTCTCTCTCGCTCCCTCTCTCTCGTCGCTCCCTCTCTCTCTCGCTCCCTCTCTCTCTCGCTCCCTCTCTCTCTCGCTCCCTCTCTCTCTCGCTCCCTCTCTCTCTCGCTCCCTCTCTCTCTCGCTCCCTCTCTCTCTCGCTCCCTCTCTCTCCTCGCTCCCTCTCTCTCCCTCTCGCTCTCTCTCGCTCCCTCTCTCTCTCTCGCTCCCCTCTCTCTCTCTCTCGCTTCCCTCTCTCTCTCTCTCTCCTCTCTCTCTCTCTCGCTCCCTCTCTCTCTCTCTCGCTCCCTCTCTCTCTCTCTCGCTCCCTCTCTCTCTCTCTCGCTCCCTCTCTCTCTCTCTCGCTCCCTCTCTCTCTCTCTCTCGCTCCCTCGCTCCCTCTCCCTCTCGCTCCCTCTCTCTCTCTCTCTCTCGCTCCCTCGCTCCCTCTCCCTCTCGCTCCCTCTCTCTCTCTCTCCTCTCTCTCTCTCTCCTCGCTCCTCTCCCTCTCTCTCGCTCCCTCTCCTCTCTCTCGCTCCCTCTCCCTCTCTCTCGCTCCCTCTCCCTCTCTCTCTCTCGCTCCCTCTCTCTCCCTCTCTCTCTCGCTCCTCTCTCTCCCTCTCTCTCTCGCTCCCTCTCTCTCCCTCTCTCTCTCGCTCCCTCTCTCTCCCTCTCTCTCTCGCTCCCTCTCTCTCCCTCTCTCTCTCGCTCCCTCTCTCTCCTCTCTCTCTCGCTCCCTCTCTCTCCCTCTCTCTCTCGCTCCCTCTCTCTCCCTCTCTCTCTCGCTCCCTCTCTCTCCCTCTCCCTCTCGCTCCCTCTCTCTCCTCTCCTCTCGCTCCCTCTCCCTCTCGCTCCTCTCCCTCTCGCTCCCTCTCCCTCTCGCTCCCTCTCCCTCTCGCTCCCTCTCCCTCTCGCTCTCTCGCTCCCTCTCTCTCTCTCTCTCTCCCTTGTTCCCTCTCTCTCTCTCTCTCGCTCCCTCTCTCTCTCTCTCTCTCCCTTGTTCCCTCTCTCTCTCTCTCTCGTTCCCTCTCTCTCTCTCTCTCTCTCGTTCCCTCTCTCTCTCTCTCTCTCTCGTTCCCTCTCTCTCTCTCTCTCTCTCGCTCCCCTCCTCTCTCTCTCTCTCTCGCTCCCTCTCTCTCTCTCTCTCTCGCTCCCTCTCCCTCTCGCTCCTCTCCCTCTCTCTCGCTCCCTCTCCCTCTCTCTCGCTCCCTCTCCCTCTCTCTCGCTCCCTCTCCCTCTCTCTCGCTCCCTCTCCTCTCGCTCCCTCTCTCCTCTCGCTCCCTCTCCCTCTCGCTCCCTCTCCCTCTCGCTCCTCTCCCTCTCGCTCTCTCGCTCCCTCTCGCTCTCTCGCTCCCTCTCGCTCTCTCGCTCCCTCTCGCTCGCTCCCTCGCTCTCTCTCTCTCGCTCCCTCTCCCTCTCTCTCGCTCCCTCTCCTCTCTCGCTCGCTCCCTCTCCCTCCTCTCTCGCTCCTCTCCCTCTCGCTCGCTCCCTCTCCTCTCTCGCTCGCTCCCTCTCCCTCTCTCTCGCTCCTCTCTCTCTCTCGCTCCTCTCTCTCTCTCGCTCCCTCTCCTCTCTCGCTCCCTCTCTCCTCTCGCTCCCTCTCCCTCTCTCTCGCTCCCTCTCCCTCTCTCTCGCTCCCTCTCTCCTCTCGCTCCCTCTCCCTCTCGCTCCCTCTCCCTCTCGCTCCCTCTCCTCTCGCTCTCTCGCTCCCTCTCGCTCTCTCCTCGCTCCCTCTCTCTCCCTCGTTCCCTCTCTCTCTCTCTCTCTCTCTCCTCTCTCTCTCTCTCTCTCTCCTCGTTCCCTCTCTCTCTCTCTCTCTCGTTCCCTCTCTCTCTCTCTCTCTCTCGTCCCTCTCTCTCTCTCTCTCTCTCGCTCCTCTCTCTCCTCTCTCGCTCCCTCTCTCTCTCTCTCTCTCTCTCGCTCCCTCATCTCCTCTCTCGCTCCCTCTCTCTCTCCTCGCTCCCTCTCCCTCTCGCTCCCTCTCCTCTCGCTCCCTCTCCCTCTCGCTCCCTCTCCCTCTCGCTCCCTCTCCCTCTCGCTCCCTCTCCCTCTCGCTCCCTCTCCCTCTCGCTCCCTCTCCCTCTCGCTCTCTCGCTCCCTCTCGCTCGCTCCCTCGCTCTCTCGCTCGCTCCCTCTCTCTCTCGCTCGCTCCCTCTCTCTCTCGCTCGCTCCCTCTCTCTCTCGCTCGCTCCCTCTCTCTCTCTCGCTCTCTCTCTCTCTCTCGCTCTCTCTCTCTCTCTCGCTCTCTCTCTCTCGCTCCCTCTCTCTCTCTCTCGCTCCCTCTCTCTCTCTCTCTCGCTCCCTCTCTCTCTCTCTCTCGCTCCCTCACTCTCTCTCTCGCTCCCTCTCTCTCTCTCTCGCTCCCCTCTCTCTCTCTCTCGCTCCCTCTCTCTCTCTCTCGCTCCCTCTCTCTCTCGCTCCCTCTCCCTCTCTCTGGCTCCCTCTCCCTCTCTCTCGCTCCCTCTCTCTCTCGCTCCCTCTCTCTCTCGCTCCCTCTCTCTCTCGCTCCCTCTCTCTCTCGCTCCCTCTCTCTCCCTCTCTCTCTCTCTCTCGCTCCCTCTCTCTCCCTCTCTCTCTCTCTCTCCCTCTCTCTCTCTCTCTCCCTCTCTCTCTCTCGCTCCCTCTCTCTCCCTCTCTCTCTCGCTCCCTCTCTCTCCCTCTCTCTCTCGCTCCCTCTCTCTCCCTCTCTCTCCCGCTCCCTCTCTCTCCCGCTCCCTCTCTCTCCCTCTCTCTCCCGCTCCCTCTCTCTCCCTCTCTCTCCCTCTCTCTCCCGCTCCCTCTCCTCTCTCCTCTCTCTCCCGCTCCCTCTCTCTCCCTCTCTCTCCCGCTCCCTCTCTCTCCCTCTCTCTCCCTCTCCCTCTTCGCTCCCTCTCCCTCTCGCTCTCTCGCTCCCTCTCCCTCTCTCGCTCCCTCTCCCTCTCTCTCGCTCCCTCTCCCTCTCTCTCGCTCCCTCTCCCTCTCTCTCGCTCCCTCTCCCTCTCTCTCGCTCCCTCTCCCTCTCTCTCGCTCCCTCTCCCTCTCTCTCGCTCCCTCTCCCTCTCTCTCGCTCCCTCTCCCTCTCTCTCGCTCCCTCTCCCTCTCTCTCGCTCCCTCTCCCTCTCTCTCGCTCCCCTCTCCCTCTCTCTCGCTCCCCTCTCCCTCTCTCTCGCTCCCTCTCCCTCTCTCTCGCTCCCTCTCCCCTCTCTCTCGCTCCCTCTCCCTCTCTCTCGCTCCCTCTCCCTCTCTCTCGCTCCCTCTCCCTCTCTCTCGCTCCCTCTCCCTCTCTCTCGCTCCCTCTCCCTCTCTCTCGCTCCCTCTCCCTCTCTCTCGCTCCCTCTCCCTCTCTCTCCCTCTCGCTCCCTCTCCTCTCTCTCGCTCCCTCTCCCTCTCTCTCCCTCTCGCTCCCTCTCCCTCTCTCTCCCTCTCGCTCCCGCTCCCTCTCTCTCCCTCTCGCTCCCGCTCCCTCTCTCTCCCTCTCGCTCCGCTCCCTCTCTCTCCCTCTCTCTCCCGCTCCCTCTCCCTCTCTCGCTCCCTCTCCCTCTCCCTCTCTCGCTCCCTCTCCCTCTCCCTCTCTCGCTCCCTCTCCCTCTCCCTCTCTCGCTCCTCTCCCTCGCTCCCTCTCCCTCTCTCTCGCTCCCTCTCCCTCTCTCTCGCTCCCTCTCCCTCTCTCTCGCTCCCTCTCCCTCTCTCTCGCTCCCTCTCCCTCTCTCTCGCTCCCTCTCCCTCTCTCTCGCTCCCTCTCGCTCCCTCGCTCCCTCTCGCCCTCTCGCTCCTCGCTCCCTCTCGCTCCCTCGCTCCCTCTCGCTCCCTCGCTCCCTCTCGCTCCCTCTCGCTCCCTCTCTCTCTCTCGCTCCCTCTCTCTCTCTCTCGCTCCCTCTCTCTCTCTCTCGCTCCCTCTCTCTCTCTCTCTCTCTCTCGCTCCCTCTCTCTCTCTCTCGCTCCCTCTCTCTCTCTCCCTTGCTCCCTCTCCCTCTCGCTCCCTCGCTCCCTCGCTCCCTCTCCCTCTCGCTCCCTCCCTCTCTCTCTCCCTCTGGCTCCCTCCCTCTCTCTCTCCCTCTCTCTCTCTCTCTCTCTCTCTCTCGCCCTCTCACTCCCCCCTCCATCTGTCTCTCTCGCTCTCTCACTTGCCCCTCCATCTCTCTGTGTCTCCTCTCCCCCCACCTCAGTGTCTCCCTCTCCCCCCACCTCAGTGTCTCCCTCTCCCCCCACCTCAGTGTCTCCCTTGCTGTCACCCATCTCTCCGTGTCTCCCTGTCTCCATCTCTGTCTCTCCCTGTCTCCATCTCTGTCTCCATCTGTCTCTCCCTGTCTCCATCTCTGTCTCCATCTCTGTCTCCATCTCTGTCTCCATCTCTGTCTCTCTCTCTGTCTCTCTCTCTCTGTCTCTCTCTCTCTGTCTCTCTGTCTCTCTCTCTGTCTCTCTCTCTGTCTCTCTCTCTGTCTCTGTCTCTCTCAAAATAAATACACTTAAAAAGATGATAGACACATGCCTCTGCCTAATGGGGATGAGAAGGCCATACCGCTGAGGAGACACACAGGCCATGGCAGAAAGGAGGAATCAGTCTGAATTTATAAAATGAAAGGCATAAACATGCTTGTTTCAAACTCTGTAACTTTTCAGGAGTAGGTATCATTTACACATTTTACTGTCTTCATTCCTTTTGATGCTTAATATTTTTAGTCTTCATTAATCCAGAAAAATAAAGCATTAAACTGAGTAAAATGTATGCAAAATTGATAGTATAAAAAGGAAAAAGTAAAGGCCTAGTAGACCACAGCACAGTTACTGAGAAAAATTGCAAAAATTGGGATTCAACTGAAGTACCCTTCCAATATAGGACTATGTTCATACTATTGCCAAAAAAAGAACCTAAGCTTGCCAGAAAGGACGTTTATTAGGACCCTACAGTGTACTGCAAGATCTGGGTGAATATAGATCAGATTTCGCATCCCAAATTTAGAAGTTCACATGCCGGCAATCAGACATGTCTAAAGACAATTAAGCACACTGTAGTTGTGAGAAATTCTCGATTTGATAGATGAAAAACCTGTTGTTGCTTTAAATACTGACGTAATCGTTATCACAGATCCAGTAATAAATAACCAGTAAAAAGTGTCTCAAACTAAATAATGTATGATCTGCAGATGCTAGGCTTCAACATACAATTCTTTTATCTTATTGGAGAACTAAAGCTCATTCCAACTACAAAAACAAAATGGCCTTTGGAGCATAAAAAGGTTTTTCCGATGGTCACAGTCATTTTGGTGTTAGCCTTGTATGTACCACGCAGTCCTCTAAGGATATTGCTTACATTGCCAATTTAGGGCTTCTTTAATGCCTTCTACTGTAACTGTATGAATTTACACTTTAAAGTTGCTTATCAAAGTATTTCCTTTTGACCACTTTACATTATTGTTCTCTAGTTATCACACTGACAGATATCTAGAGATTGTTATAGTTATCGTGAAAATATCTAAGTCCAAAGATTTATCTTTTGCAATATAATAATGGAAATTTGCTCCAGGTCTTGAGGAGGGAAAGAAAGGGGGGAAAAAAGCACTATATAAAGTTGTTCAACATGTTAATGTTATAATATGTGGAAAAAGTCACATTGTGACCCAATCTGTCAGAGTCTCATTGGTTTCCAGATTGCAGCAAGATTGATTTTTTAGTGCTTTATATAGCCTCATCTTTCCTTACTTATTGCCATATGTTTTCTACCTCCTCACTTTTAATCAGTCTCACAACACTGTCTAAACAATCAAAATTTAAATTGTTTCATAACTATTGAAGCATAGAGCTTTTTATGCTCCCTAACTATGAAATTCTCTGTGATTATTTCTAGTAAGGACACGTGCCTTTCCTTTGAAAAAATAACTTCCTGTAAGTTATGCTTTTGATTTTTTTCATCTAAATTAAATTGATGTATTTTGATAGTTGGCACATATTGATTTGCTATCAAATTATATCTCTATGATGTGCAACACTTTATATAAACTGTTTCTTATAAACTGATATACAAGCATCACTCTACTTTGCAGTTTATTTTATGAGACTACTAAATAAATCACTACAAAAGGAGAATATTTTTAAAGCAAAAAAAACCTAGTTTAAAAAAGCCCAGCAGAGACATATGGAAGAGAACAGGGAAATAAACAGACAAAATAATCTCAACTGATTCTATGTTCTGAAGTAGGTATATGGAAATATTGCTAGAATATAAGCAACACAACAGTTGGTCAAACAATTCAGAATTCTTTTGACTCTATCTATAGTACTCTTTGTCACTGAGTACTCATCTCAACATCCCTTTATGTGTATGTAGAATACAATATAATATAGAATATGGGATACATGGATATATATGCCCTTAATGTACCAGGTCTCACAGGTTCCTAGAACAATTAGTGTGAGCATTTAAGAACATTGCATTTTAGAGACAGGCTTTAGTGATGAAAGGGAAAAGCTGTGTCCCAATATGAGGATATAGTCAAAGGATACAGTTTTGTAACTGATAGAAGTGACCAAAAAGTGAGCAGGGTGTTCATTACAAGGGGCTCTGGATCAGTCCTGGAAAGTTTCTCAAGGCAGAAAGCTTGGGCAATGATCTAGCTCACCTCATTGTTTACTGTTTCTAAGAATCCCTGACCTCCATTGTTTCATGTCTAGGATCTCGAAAACTAATGTTTAAATTGATTGTTCTTATTCCTCCTTCTTGATAGATTCAGTTGGGAATAAATGCTAGCCCTGCTTTCCATCTTGGTTGGATGCAGAAATTATTTGTTCTATATATTAATGGCATTTAAAAAACAAGGTCCAATGAGCTCAAAGTTATAATCTCACCTACTTTATGCAGAGAATGAATTAGACTAATAATACACTTTAATTTTCAGACTATCTTGAAATGCTTAATGAAGAGTATAGTTACATATTTACTTAATAGCACATTTTTCATCAGTATTGAAATGTTTTCTTAATTCTTATTCCTGCATTTTTAATACATATTTCTTCAGTTCAAGTGCTTATCTCTTCTTGAAGTTTCACTTTCTTTCCAACCACACTGATGATTTGTTATGCCATTTTATCAGCCTTCTGAAAGTTGAAGAGAAATGGAGATATTACCATCACTTACTCAAATGTCAAAAATTAAGCCAATTAAAGGAAAAAAGAATTCAGTGCTAAAAAAGGGACAAGGACATTCATTATTCTGAGAGTTTCTTTGGCTATTTTGATTTGTCATATTAAGCTATGTAGGAATATCTAGATGGCTTATAATTTTCAGAACAGTTCCACATTATCTCAAAAAAGTTATTTTTAATCTACAGCTGTGAATCTCCCTATAAGGAAAAGGCCTATTTTAGGATGTGGCAATATTGGGAAAGACAATCAAAATTTGCTTTATATACTGTTTAAATTTATGCATAGTAAACATTCTTTTTTTAGGACTTCAAAATATTCAAAAATCAACATCCAAATACCTTTACTTGGCAGGTTGTATACTTAGTCATAAAATCATGGCATTTAAGAGCTATTGAACACCACCAAAATGATCTGGCCCAGTAATTTTTACCTATAGATAAGGAATCTATGGCCCAAAGATCATCAGACTCAAGGCCACAGAGGTAATTAGAAACAAAATCATTCAGTCAACCAAACATTCACTGAGAAAGGAAGTGGCTTGACAGAGCCAAAAATAATCTCTGCCACTAATGAGGATCTTAAGCTCGTATTCTGGTAAAGGCAACAAAACGTGTATATGGATGAATCATAGGGTGCTCTGAGAGTTTATACACTGGATGGGGAAGGTCAATGTTCTGGCTTTCCCAGAATGGAGATACAGAGGCCAAATGTTGAAGATGACCAAGTTTAACCAGGACAGGAGAGGAGAAAAGAGTGACCCAGGAAAGAAAATGGTGTGGATACAAGCCATAGGTTTAGAAAGAGAATGCCCCTTTAAAAACTGCATACAATTTAATAATATTTGTTAAGAGATGAGTCAGCTGAGTGATAGTGTGAGAGGAGTCTTGATAATTAGGCCATGAAAGGACTTTACATGTATTTTTTCCTAAAAGGATATAGTCATTGAAGCAATTTTTGCCAATATTAGTAGTACAATAAGCAATAGAACATCTCAAAGTCAATTCTGAATTCATACCCTAAAAATAAATATTTTGCCCAGGTTTATATACATTAAATATACTACCCTTGGTGTAAAGTCTTCAAAATTATCCTCTAACAGAACATTCTTTATTATGTGAATACCTACCAATTGCACTAAATCAGAGGAAATATTAAAATAGGAGACAAGAGATATGAGTGGCAGACTCTACTAGTCACCCTTGTTCATAATCCCAACATCTAAAACATGGGGGTATACACACACAGGCAATATTTTCCAAGTCATTGGAACTAAACAATTCATGATCAACTTTAATTAAATATACCTATTTATCCACTTTAAAAACCCATAGCATGTATGTGGCCATGTTCTTCAGAACACTTTGATCATATTTTTACATTAGGAAACAGTTTAATTTTTCATATGTAGAAATGGAGATTTAGTGATTTTTCTCAGCAACTGTTACTTAACCATAGTAGAAATGCAATACCAGGCTCTGAAATACTGAACAAAAGATGTACATTCAATTAACTAAACTTTAGTAACTTTTTGTGACTAGTTGACATACAGTACTCTAGTTTCAAGTGTACAACATAGTGATTCCAGAAGTTTCTATGTTATGCGTGCTCACACCAAGTGTAGCTTCCATGTGTCACCATATAATACCATCACAGTATCACTGAATAGATTCCTCATGTTGTGCATGCCTTTATTCCCATGACTTATTCATTCCATCTGGAAGCCTGTATCTCCCACTCCTCTTCCTCCATTTTCCCACATCTGGAAACTTGCATCTCCCACCCCTCTTCTTCCATTTTCCCATCTTCCCCTGTTTCCAAAGAAGTGATACTGATGGCCAACACACACATGAAAAGATGCTCAACGTCACTTATCATTAGGGAAATGGAAGTCCAAACCACCATGAGTTATCACCTCACACCTGTCAGAATGGCTAAAATAAAAAAAAACAACCACACACACAAGAAATAGCAAGTGTTGGTGAGATTGTAGAGGAAAATGGAACTCTGGTGCATGGTCATTGGGAATGTAAATTGGTGCAGCCACTGTAGAAAACAGTATAGAGTTTCCTCAAAAGATTCAAATTGAAATACCATGTTTAGTCTAGTAATTCCACCACTGTGTATTTACCCAAAGAAAACAGAAACACTAATTCTAAAAGATCTATGTACCCCTATGTTTCTTGCAGCATTAGTTACAATAGCCAAGATATGGAAGTAACCTAAGTGCCCACAGATAGATCAACTAATAAGGAAGTTGTGGTACACACACACACACACACACACACACACACACACACACAGATATTACACAGCCACAAATAAGGATACAATTGTTCCATTTGCAACAACACGTATACACCTAGAGGGTATTATGCTAAGTTAAAGGAGTCAGAAGACAAATACCATAGGATTTCACTCACATGTGGAATCTAAAAAAAAACTGAAGAAACAAACACAAAACAGAATCAGACCTATAAACAGAACAGACTGATGGTTGCCAGAGGGAATTTAACATTGTTTTTTTTATATTTCTATTAGCAGTGCTTATTTGAAGTTTTAATTAATCAGAGTTTTTCAATGCCCATCACTTAAACATTCTCTACACCCAACATGAGGCGCAGATTCACAACTCCAAGATCAAGTGTGGCATCCTCTACCAACTGAACCAGCTGGGCACCCCTAGATGGAACCATTAAATTTTTTTTTAGTATTTATCTTTGAGAGAGAGACACACACACACACACACACACACACACACACACAGTGTGAGTGGAGGAGGGGCAGAGAGAAAAGGCGACACAGAATCTGAATCAGGCTCCAGACTCCGAGCTATCAACTCAATAAAAGAGCCATCAGTTATTCTGCCAATGATACTACCCTAAATATACTAATAGTGTAATTCTTACTGATAGAACAATACTATGAGGGAAAGAAGAGATCAAGACTCATTTTAATAGAAAGCTAATAAAGCAAAAACCCTGAGGCAACAAGTGAGGAAGGCAGGTCTGTATGTGCTGACAGAAACAAGGCTGGATTTATTTTCCCTAGAGAGTTGGTGAAGCTTAGCCCACATAAGGAGCAGTGTGGCTAATAAGGAGAGACTGGCTGAGAGGGAGCAGGGAAGGCAGGAAATGGTGGTCTCACAGATAATCAGTTTCATGGGGAGGAATTCATGGCGTATGCTCTAGTGCCTTTGCAGTCTGCTGGAATCATGACCAAGTACTCCCTCTACCACCACCTGGAAAGAAAATGTACTAGAGACAGAGCTATTATATCAAATAGAGGATGTGCAGTTCAATCTGCATACAGGATCAACAATTTTTTAAATATATGTCCCAAATATCAAATGGGATATATTTTTATTTTTTAAAAAAATCCACGGTGTTTGATTCATCTTTAAATGACATACTACATTCTTATTGCCAAAATCTTGACCATCATACATGTTCTCACAGTACCCAGAGGACAAGTCAAGGCAAGCACAAAATTCTGTTGTGGAATAAAGACAAAAAATAGTCCACTCATCTCTTCTTGGGGCTCAACTGAGCATTTAGAGCCCCCATAACTGTGACAAGAGGAAGGGGTTGAGTACTCCTGCTACAACTGTATAATTTTCCCTAATACATTGCAAAGGGGTAAAAAGTATTTTCCTCATTTCCATTAAAACTATCTCAAGTTGAGATATAAAACTTCATCTGACTCTCTTGGGGAAGAGGGAGCAGTTAACATTTTCTAAACTCAAGTCAATGTCTCACATTCAGAAATTTGCTTTAGTTGATTTACATTCTCCCTATCATTTTTCTAGAAGTGAAATAAGAACTTCTTCAGATCCTTATCTATATGGATTTTTTTTTTTAGTAGGCTCCACACTAGGCTCTGTCCAGTGCTAGGCTTGAACTCACCACCCTCAGATCAAGACCCTGTTCTTGGTCTTAATGCCTTTGGGTGTAGATGCAGCTGTTTATTTTAAATTATTAATACTTCCACTCAAAAGTACTGAATTCCAATCTCACTTAACTGTTAAAAAATTCTGTTTCACTCTAAGTTCTCCTCAAAGCACCCAAATGTATTGATTTGAGGAGTATTTGGAAGGTTTTCCTTATTAAAAAAAAAAAAAAAAAACATGTGTATCAGTATATTTCTGAGATTTGGGGGGCTCCAAATTTATATACTTTTCATAGCATAGCAATAAATGTAATTTCAAGCTATTAAAAATTGGGGGGACATGCATAGTAGTGATTGACAAAATGCCATGTGGTTCTACAGAAAAAGTACATGATTCTTACACATCAAGTCGATTAGAGCTAATTCTCTGTGGAAAAAATTGTTCAGATTATCTCTTGAAAAAAATCTAGTCATTCACCACTGACATAGATCTGCTTCCATTAATGACTATTCTGGCTATGATGATGAACAACATGCTTTCATCTGAGAAAATTATAAGGGCAACTGCTGTGTGTTTAAATTCATCATAGGCTTCCTGGAGGCATAGCAATTAGAAATGGAAAAGGACTGTTTGGTCATCTCCCCCATCTTTCCATCTAGGCAGGCTTTTATCCTTGAGCAAATTCTCTAGGGCTTTGTCTAATCTACTTTTACATAACTCAAATGGAAAACTTGGAAGACTTTACCATAGTCTAAAAGATCTTGCTGCTGGGAATTATTATAATGATAATAAGCATACTTTTGCTCTGCTTAATTCCCTACTACTTTTCTCTCTGCCTCCTGGGAACAACCTTGAGCAATTCCACACATGTTCCCCTCCCCCTTGGTGGGCCACCGTTCAAATAATCACAAGTGTTGATTAAATGTGTTAGGTTGAGCGTGATCAAGTTTGGAAAAAGTGATTTGGATATCTTTTAGCAACTCTAGGTCTGCCAATCCTTCTAGCATCTTTGAAATTAATGAGAAACCTAACAGAGGAAGATGAACCTCTAGTAAAATAAAGAATTAATAATCATCATTACAAGAGCTCTTTTGAACGTTTGAGGTTTTCATCCAGGCAAATGTTAGTGATTTGTTAAAGATATGAAAAAATATGAAATATGTCAAGAATATCTTCAGAAGCATCTCTGTTTCCATTTATGCAATTAGCTGCTCTAGCTTCCCAGGACTCTTGCTATTTATTTACTGCCAGCTGCTTTTCCAAAGTGATTTTTGTCCAAAACCTCTCTCTTCCCAACGAAAAAGTCCCCCGTCTATAATAAACAACCCACTTAATAGCTGCTTTGTGGGTTGCAGCAATATGTTCAGACCAAATTGATATTGAATGACAATACCAATCTTCTAAGAAACATTTACATTTGAATATAATCATGACATTTTTAATTCCGTTAAACAATAATCTAAGAAATCTAGGCACGACAGAATTCCTAGAATTAGTATTAGTATCACTAAAATGAAAATTCTTTGAGGATATTTTTGTTTCTCTAATACAGTCCTAGTTCCTAGATTCTTGCATTTAAGTTCAATGGATAAAAAGCTTTTCTTTCAATAATTCAAATCACCATGGGTAGGGCAACTGAAGACAATACCACTTACTGCTTTACATTAGATCATTGATTGAAGAATTTTTCTTGAGTCAACATAATTATCTGCTCATTATTCACACATTAATGTTTCAGTATGGAATCAGGCTTTATTGTGAGAAGGGAGTAGCTATGAAAATCCAACAGAGGTGCAAGGCGAAGAATTTCCTGTTAATATGTGTTATGTAGTCTTAATATTACAATTGAGAATTAGAAGAAAATAGAGAATCTCTAGAGAAATATCTTGGTCTGCTTAAAAGGTAATGCACATTTCTAAGTGATCTGACTTGTTAGTATGTAATTGTGTATAGTAACCTGTTATCACACTATGTATTTCTGTGGTTTTTGGTTGTATGGTTTTCTCTTCCATTTCTTATTTTGGTTTTCGAGTCTTCTTTTTTCCATAGTTAATGTTGTTAAAGCATTGCCAATTTTTTTTTAACTGGTCATTACTTTAAATGTTAGGCTATTGTTTATTCTGGTCTGTTTCTAATTTTGTTGTTGTTGTTATTTCCTTCCTCTGCTAAATTTCAGCTAAGTTTCTTTTTTCTAGTTCCTTGTGACATAGTGTTGTTTTTGAGGTGTTTTTTGTAATACAAGCATAACAGCATAAATTTTGCTATGGGATGTAGCAAAAGCAGAGGTCACAGGTTTGGGGATATTATGTTTTGTTTTCAGATATACTTTGATTTGCTGTTTGATTTCTTATTTGGTCCATTGCTTGTGCAGTAGTGTGTTCTTAAATATTTACATATTAAATATTTAATATTTACATTGTAGATTCAAGCTTTGTTTTATTATTTATCTGTAGTTTTATGCCATTATGGTTGGAAAATATACCTGGTAGCTTTTTAGTCTTCTTAAATTTATAACATTTGTTAGGTCTCTTTTTACGTGACTTAACCAGGGGATTCTTCAGTGTGCTCTTGAAGAAAATGTGTATTCTATTTTTCTTGGACGGAATGTTTTATACGTAACTTTTAGAACCATGTATTTTGGAGGCACCTGGCTGTCTCAGTTGGAAGAACATCGGACTCATGATCTCAGAGACATGAATTTGAGCTCGACATTGAGTACAGAGATTATCAAAAAAAAAATAGATTTAAAATTTCAAAGAAAGACCATGTATTCTGAAGTAGACTTCAAATAAAAAATGTCCTTGTTGGAAATAACAGAGTACTCATTTAAAATAAAGCACATCAGAGGGGAGGTAGGCTGGGAAATTGGGTGAAATAGGTGAAGGGGATTAAGAGTACATTGATCATGATGAGCACTGAGTAATGATGTGCAGAATTGTTGAATCACTATATTGTACACCTGAAACTAATAGAACACTGTATGTTAACCATAATGGAATTAAAATTTAAAAACTTAAGAGCTAATATACAATGCAAAGTGAGAATTTTCTAATTAAATTTATTCAATGGCAAAGTAGATCTTAACAGAGAAGTCATCAACTCATTGACATCATGGTTCAGTGTTTTTTTTTTTTTTTAATATTTATTTTGGGGCGCCTGGGTGGCGCAGTCGGTCAAGCGTCCGACTTCAGCCAGGTCACGGTCTCGCGGTCCGTGGGTTCGAGCCCCACGTCAGGCTCTGGGCTGATGGCTCAGAGCCTGGAGCCTGTTTCCGATTCTGTGTCTCCCTCTCTCTCTGCCCCTCCCCCGTTCATGCTCTGTCTCTCTCTGTCCCAAAAATAAATAAACGTTGAAAAAAAAAATTTAATATTTATTTTGAGAGAGACAGACAGAGAGAGCACGTGAGGGGGGGGGGAGGAAAAAGAGAGAAGAGAAAGAGATTCCCAAGCAGATCCTGGGTTCGACCCCATGAACCAGGAAGGAGATCATGACCGGAACTGAAATCAAAAGTCTGACACTTAACCACTGAGCCACCCACATGCCCCAAATGGTTCAGCTTTCCATCTTAACCAAAAGAAGCTTATGAAACACAATGTTATTAGCTGACTAAAGAGGGGATTTTCTAGGCCTGTGCTAGGTACTCAAAGTAAGTTAACGGTTATGCTCTCTTGAGGCAAGAGCTTTAAAAAGAGAACTGGTGAGTGTCAAAAGTGACAAACAGAAATTGAACTTTATATCACATTACATTTTTTCTTAAGAAAAAAGAACTACATTCAAAGCAATCTTATGTGTTCTGCTGTATTTGAGAAATTAAATGTAAAATAGCACATGGATTTTCACTCATTTTATTTACAAAGAGACACGTTCAAAGAAAGCAGGACATTCAAAATAAACATTCATTTTAGCAGTCATAGAGTTTTATAGCTATTGTCAAAATCATAAGACTTAAAATGGGAAGCTGTTTTATGTTCAAAGTATAGCTACGTTTGATCAATTAGGATTTATAGAGATGGAAATCAGTTTCTTTTATTTCTGCCACTAAGAAAAATGTGCATGAATTTTTATAATAATAGAATCTGTCAGTTGTCCTAAGTGCTGACCATCTCACTTAGACTGTTTAGAGCAGGATGGGGAAATTTTCCTGTCAAAGCATTCATAGTGATAGGGTAGGATTGGAAGACTATTACTAATGTCATGGGCAATGATTAAAAAAAGCTCCAGGTTTAATCCCTTCTGGCTTTATTGAAAGAACTACCAAAGTGACATAGTGTCTTAACCCACAGGCAGATTTATTAGGGTAGAAATCTCTCTTGCTTTGTATTTAATTAGCTTAGTCTGTGGAGGGAACCTGGTAGCAGGGAAATTTCTCACTCTGACACAAAACATTGAACAATGAACCATACTTCAAGCTAGTAAAAGAGAGGCAAGGACATTCTAATAAATTAAAGACTAAGGAGAAAATATGGCCATCAGATCATATCTTTAGAACAAGAACCTATCCCCGTGTCTTTATCACTTAATTCAAAAGCTTCTGTTTGCCTGATTTGGCTTGGCACACTAAGTGGGAAAACAGGATAAATGGTAGCACATGGGATCATGGGATCCAACTTGTTACCAACTCAGTTATGAAAAATTGACCATAGTTTAATTGGGACATGTCATTACTGAATTACAACACCAGCAATAAAACAAAACTGAATTTTATGTATCAAAATGATATAAAAATTTGATTAATAAAGAAAAATAAATGAGGCGACCATGCAGATTCTTCTTTGGTTCATCAAGAAAATTAATAAGTTTTAGTCAATTAATCAAGATCCTAAGTCAGGAGACTTTGTTCAATACATACCAGGAAAAAATATATAAGGTTAAATGTGATCATCTGCAATATTGAAAAAGATAGATTTAATAGATTTTTTTATCATGTTATCTCAGAAACTTCTTGTCTTCTCAGTGTACTTGTGGAAGAATTCACCTTTTGAATCACTAGCAAATGTAAGTATTTTAAGCATTTGGGAAGCAATAAACTCCAAACACCAAAAAACAATAAACAAACAAAAAAAAAACAAAGTGAAAGAAAAACCCTGAACAGTAATACTACTCAGAATCCATCTAAGAGATACAAGATTTAAAAAGTCACCACATATTGAGCAAAATTGAAGAAGACATAAAAAAGTGGATAGATTCAAGGCAACATCAATTAAAATCTCAGCAGAGTTTATGCAATGGACAAGCTCTATTTTTCTAGCTTTAAGCGCCAGAGAAAAAAACAGCCAAGAAAATTAGAACTTATTTTTAGGAATTTTTAGTACAATGTATCATCATAAATTCATAATTAAGAGGGTCTGCTATTGCATCAAGAGTAACAAACCAATGAAACAAAACCAGGAGGGAATAAAGGAAAAATCTTTGAACACCTTTATCAAAACCCAAACAATTCATGGAAATCAATGCAGGTGGATTAAAGATCTTAAGATGAAAAAAGTTTCTAAAGGATAACAGAGAAAATCTTCATAGAATGAGATTGGTGAACATTTTTTTTTTCAAATAGGCAAACGAAAAAACAAAAACCAAAACAAACAAACAAAAAAAAAACCCTAAGTTGGGCCATGTTTATATTAAGGATTCCTTTTTCAAAAAGCGATTATCATTAGGGTATCCTAAAGGCAAATTAGAGAATGTCTTATACAACAGAGATCGTTAGATATAAGTGTTATGAAAATAAACACTACAATAAGATGGCAATATATGCCAAATCACTAAACTTAAAGACAGAAAATGCTAAGTGCTGGCAAGGTCATGGAGTAACTGAAAACTAATACTCTGCTAGGGAAAAGCTGTTTGTAGTATCTACTATGAGCAGAACATTTGCAAATCTTACAAAGAAGCATTTCTATTCCTGAGTAAATGACATAAATCTCTGTATTTGTAGAACAACAACAAAGAAACCTTGATGAGAAAATTCAAAGCAGAACTATTTGTAACAGCCCCAACTACCCAGTAACAGTAGAATAAACACTACCATTTCTCCACCAGTAGAATGGAGACTTCACAAATATTAACAAAACATTCCTGCCTGCCACAATCCGGATGAATCTTACAAACACAGCATTAAGCAAAATAATCCAGACAGAAAAGATTACCTACTTAGAATCCATTTACATAATGAACAAAATCAGACCCAAAAAACAATTTCGAAGGAATGAGCTAGGACTTACCTTTAGGTAAAGGAGGCAGCTACTGCTTTAAGAGGTCTTCTCAGAACCAGGATGGCTCTGGGTTCTGATAACATCCCCCTTCCCAGCCGTAATATTTACATGGAAGAAAAAAGTTTACCTACCTTTAAGGTGGTATACAGGAGGGAAAACACCATGCCATGAAGAACAAACACCATACCAGTCACTCATCGCTCGGGATACGTATAATGAAAGAAACAAGCCTTAGCAAGGTCAGATGAGCTCAGCTTGGAGAATCTCTCAGATCTGAGGTTCCTTTTTTAGTGGTCATTATCTGGCTCACATGTACTCAATCAATCTGTTATTACTAAGCCATCTCAGCTGCCAGTACAGATGCTTGGTTTGGTAGATCAGCTTGGAGTTGGTCATAAACTCTCAACAATTAGACTTTAATAATTCAAGGAGGATTCGGCCAAAGGTCAAAGTCTTAGACTTCCCTGAGGCTAGAGAAAAGGCCATCTATTTGTCTGTCTTTTCCACTTATACTTTAGTTTTAAAAAATTACTTAGGGGCACCTGGGTGGCTCAGTCGGTTAAGCGTCTGGCTTCGGCTCAAGTCATGGTCTTGTAGTTCGTGGGTTGGAGCCCCACGTCAGGCTTGGTGCTGACAGCTCAGAGCCTGGAGCCTGCTTCAGATTCCGTCTCCCTCTCTCTGCCCCCCCCCCCCAACAATAAATAAATGTTAAAAAATAATTAAATGAAAACATTTTATGCTACATGTTACTTAAAAATTACTAATTCTTTTCTTAAAATGGTTTTACTTATTTTGGAAATCAATAGTCCCAACTCTAAACAACTAAACTGATTCTTTTTTGTTGCATAATTCAGATTACCATTAAGGATATGCAATTTTTATTGGCTATAAGCTAGTAATAAATTATTTTATTTTGAAATAGAACAGTATTGTAATATTTGGTCTGAAAAATTTTTTTCTATCAACTTTCTTTGATAAGCTGTATGTAACATATTTTTTTAAAATTTTTTTAACGTTTATTTTTTTTTGAGACAGAGAGAGACAGAGCATGAACGGGGGAGGGTCAGAGAGAGGGAGACACAGAATCTGAAACAGGCTCCAGGCTCTGAGCTGTCAGCACAGAGTCCGACGCGGGGCTCCAACTCACGGACCGTGAGATCATGACCTGAGCCGAAGTCGGCCGCTTAACCGACCGAGCCACCCAGGCGCCCCTGTATGTAACATATTTAAGAGGCTACAGTTACTGAGATGTGTATATAGTGTAACATTCTTTAATGTATAACCATTTTATAAAGTATCTAATTGGATTGGTTAGAAAATTCTTACTTTAAATATACTTTTTAAAACAACATACTTTGCAATTGTCTACAGAAAATTCACACATTTTTAAACTAAATACCTAGCTGTACACTGCCATAAAATATATATTTTTTTAATAATAGGAAACCCTCAATATTCATTGAGAGTTGTTTATTTTGCATCCCACAGACCTGGAAAGTTCCTTCTTTGTCTCTGGCCTTCTTCCCTAGGCTTAATTGATTTAGCACTTACCACTAAGTTGTCCAGGTGAATGACATTATATTCCAGATGCTTCTTCTCTATACCAGTTAGTTTGTTAACTATTGTTCTGGCTTCCCTTCTGTTTAGTACCTTCTTGCATTTACAGAAGTACCACGTTTTCATAATAAATTATATAATGACTCTATACTTTGTCTCTCTTTCTTTTTCCAAGTGTCTGTCATGTTTTACTTGTCTGATGTTACTATACAGCAAATGCTGTGGGAAGGAGGAGAAAGTAGGTGTGAGAAGGGAAAGCAAGAAATTTGGAGAAGGGAGAGATGTCAAAGCATGTTCATATATTAAAATAAAATTTATTCTCATAAAGAAAATAGCCACAGGAGAATCAGCAATATTTATCTTTTTTTTTTTTTTGGTTATGATAGGTCAATATAATTTTGTTCATTTATTTTATATATATTTCTCATTTCTTTCAAATATTATCTTTGAAGATGTATCATATACCTAATGCTTTTTTATTTTTATATTTTTTGGGGTTTTGTTTTTTCTTTTTTTTAAATATAACTCACTGTCAAATTGGCTGACATAGAGTCTGTACAGTGTGCTCTTGGTTTGGGGGGTACATTCCTGTGATGCATCACTTGCATACAACACCCAGTGCTCATACCAACAAGCACCCTCCTCAATGCCCACCACCCATTTTCCCCTCTCCCCCAGCCCCCTCAACCCTCAGTTTGTTCTCTGTATTGAAGAGTCTCTTATGGTTTGCCTCCTTCCCTCTCTGTTTGTAACTATTTTTTCCCCTTCCCTTCCCCCATGGTCTTCTATTAAGTTTCTCAAGTTCCACATATGAGTGAAACATGTATTTTTTTAAGTATATTTATTTATTTTGGTGGGGGGGGGGGCAGAGAGGGAGAGAGAATCCCATCAGCACAGAGCCCAATATGGGACTCCAACCCACGAACCACGAGATCATGAGCAGAAGTGGGACACATAACTGAGCCACCCAGGTGGCCCCTCTAATGCTTTTCTAAAAATACACTTACTTTGGGGCACCTGGGTGGCTCAGTCAGTTAAGCGTCCTACTCTTGCTATCAGCTCAGGTCCTGATCTCACAGTTCGCGGGATCAAGCCCACATCAGGCTCTGTACTGACTGAGGAGCCTGCTTGGGATTCTCTCTCTCCCTCTCTCTCTTTGCTCCTCCCCCACTCATGCTCTCTCTATCCCTCTCTCTATCCCTCTTAAAATAAATAAATAAACATTTTTAAAAATCACTAAAAAATAGATAAATTTACTTTTAGTTTAGAACTGTGTTTAAAATTGACATTAATTATTTCATGATAATTTTACAATATTAAAATTTCAAATCTGAGCATTTGGATACTGAATCTCTTTTATCTGATTCCCCTGCTAATACTTCTTTTTTCTTGCAAACTTTTCTTTCTTTCATACCTTAACTACCACAAGGTTAAGCTTACAGGGAAAGTTACAAGGCAGCAGATGGATGACTATGTAAAGTTGAAGGAGAGGCCATGGAATTCATTTAGTCCAGCATAATTTAATAATTTAATGAGCTTAACATAAAGATACAAATGTGAGCTTCAGCTTCACCTGTACTCTTTCTACTCTTGTCTGCCACACTCTTGAAAACACTTATTCAAACACATACCCTCCATTTGACTAAGAACTTATAGAAGTTTATTAAATAAAAGATAAGTGTAACAAGAGGTGAAGGTAATTGAATGAATTCACCATTAAATGGAAAAGCTAGAAGCAGGTCCATATACATACTGACTGAATTGCAGTGAAAATCTAATTTTTAGTTCTCCATATTAATCCTGACACTGTTGTACCAGCATTAGGATTGGTAGAATTCTTCATATTAAATGATTCTCCCAATATCCCATCAGAAAACATTCTTCTTCAGTCCAGGTAAGGAAAGATAGATTAAGCATACCACTTTTTCTTCTTTCTTCTTGGTATTACCACTTTAAGATAGGAAATATTTTATATTACTTACCTATTTCTTAAAATAATATTGCAATATTTTTCTTCTACATTTAACTTTTTAATTTTACTTTTATGAAAAATCAAGTCTACCAAATAAAAAAAAAACTGGATATACTTTATCTCTTATTTTTGATCATTTGAAGATCTGACATCGTATTTAGAAGGAATTATTTAGTAGGAATATCAAACCTTTGCCTTGAAAGCTCAAGCTCACTTTGATATGTGCATAGATCGAAAATATCCACAAAAATCAAATACTGCAAATGATTCATCTTGTTATGTTTAAATGAAGATGTGCATATACTTTAAACTAAACTGAAGCCTAAATAAAATATTCAGTGACCCCATCAACTTAAATTTTATAGGGCTTAAATAGTTGTTTATAGAACAGGTAATAAAGTGAAAATGTAGGTAGAGAATGAGTATAAAAATTAGCATGGTAAGTGTTGTATCTTCATTATATGTATTAAGATAAATCATATGGGAAAATAGTATTAGGAGGTAACAAAAGTATCAAAATGTATTAAAACTCTGTTTTTGTTCTGTGATTTTTGTATCAGTACTAGAAACAAATAAAATTACTTCAAAATCTTTAGAAGCTTGAAATTTTCCCCACTAAATTTGACCTTCATGATAATGTGGATCTCATAGGTAAAATATTTAAACACATCTACATAGAAAACTCTAAAAGCAAATTTTCTTATTTTTTCCCTATATCAATAATTTGTAAATGAAGCAAATTTATAAAAACAACATGATGATATTTTAAAAATTGACTAAAATAATCAACTTTTACTTATATTTTAATTGGACAAATGTAGACCAAAACTGTTTTTATCCTCTAAATTTATTGTGCTATATAACTTTCATTCTTATGATGCATGTAAGAATAGTCTAGTCAGATTTTTGTTATTTTTTTCATTTGTTAGATTTAGAATCATTAAAAAATCAGTTTAATTTTATATTCAAATATAAAATTATTTTCGATTATCATTTATTTTCAGAATTAATAGGTTCAAAAAATATTTTCAAATTCAAGTACTGAAAAAGAAACATATTTCCCTTAAATCTCAAATAGCTGGAAAATGTATCACTTTTATAAACTTTATCATTAATAACCTTTTTTAAAACTTATCTATTTTTCATTTTCTTTATGATTTCTAAATTTTTCCCACTTAACTGTCATTAAAGAATGCTTCTAAAAATGTAATCTTTTCTGTCTTGTAGTGAATTGGTTAAATGTCTTAATACTTATAGAATTTTATTTAATATTATAAAAGCTGATGAAAGAGTCTCCATTGACAGGTTTAACTCCCCAACATAGTTATACTTAATAAATTAAAAAGATGAGGGGTGTCTGACTGGCTCATTCAGTTAAGTGTCCGACTCGATTTTGGCTCAGGTCATGAGCTCAGGGTTCATGGGATGGAGCCTCACATAGGACTGTGCTGACAGCACAGAGCCTGCATGGGATTCTCTCTCTCCTCTCTCTCTCTGCTCCTCCCCTGCTCCTTCTCTCTCTCTCCCTCTCGCTGTCTCAAAAATAAATAAATGATCTTTAAAAAAAAAAGATGAAATTGATTCTCAACATTAACCTTACACAAAAATAATCCTTAAGAATAACCAAGAGCAAAAAGATCACTTATACAAAAGTATTTGGGAACATGACCTTGCAGTTTTGCATTATTTCCCCAGTATCTATAATGGTGCCTGGCATGTAGTACAAGGTCAATAAATGTGGGGAAATAGGTTCTAATTACATAAATGGGTTAGAAAAAAGCTTAGGGCAGAAGCCGCCACCATGGGTAAAAGCACCTGAGGTTAGCTAGCGGGATATGGTAATGGGATCACAAGTAACTTGTTATATCACCTGCAGGAAATTGCTTGCCATCTGATGCCAATGGACCTTGATCACAAACTCCACCTGCCCCCCAAGACCCTTTGTTTTTTACACACACAAGTTAATGATGCTGTTTTCTCCACTTTCATGTGTGTAAGATCTTGTTTTCTTCACATTCACCAAGTGGGCCATATCTTATGAGCTCAATACACATGGAGAAGAAACGCCTGTTTGGGGCTCTTGTCTCCTCCCAGACAGCCTCTCTCATATTCATTTCTGCATCTGCTCTCTTGCCGGACAAGAGAGAACTCCAGACTCATGGTCTGTGACAAATAAATACGTTTAAATAAATTTTGTTTAACAGTCTCAAACCATTTTATCATTTTTACTTGATGGACTCTGTTAAATAATTTGGTAGACTATTTTAAAAGTTATAGTGCATTATCTTAGAGTGACACAGAGGATGTGGAGGAAATATTACTCAAAAGTCATATATTATTATCTAAAGATACTAGTTTAAAGCCAAATACAATAAGAAATTTCTCATTTGGGTTCAGTTCTTAGATCCATAGATATATTTTTACTCTATTGGCTTTTATGTCCAAAAAGAATAAAAGTTTAAAGAAGTCCTAAAAATGCCTGATAACCTCAGATGTTATGCAAATGTATGAGTCATTTTTCTAAGGTTTGTAAAAATAGCTACCATTTAATAAACATTCTGCACCAAGCAATATATAAGTACTTATTGATGTATTTTCCTACATTACCCTCACAATAATATTTTGAGTAATATAGTGTTAATTCTATTTTATAGATCAACAAATTGAGGAAGAGATTTACTTTCTCAAGGTGTCATAGCTAGTAATATCAGGAATATCATATATACAAAGTATTTAGCTCCAAATTTCATGCTCTTAATCATTTTGGCAAATTCCCTACTTTCATCATCTTTGATGGCTGCTGGACACAAAAATATAACATAATCCTCAGGCCAATGTTACCTTCTTATCATCTTCTATCTTGGTGCTGTCTATTAATAAAATGCATGTTTTTTTATAATGTGACTAAGTGGATTTCTTTTAGTGGAAAAATACTTTCTCTGTTTTCTCCTATTTCTCATATTTATGCTACTTATTTAACTGCTTCTGCTTTTCTTTTCCATTTGAGATATTTGTACTTTCCTTTTCCCTTTCTTTTTTCTTTTCCTTTTTGTTAGAGACTCATCTGATTATATGAAAGTAGATTTATGTTGCTTTAATTGAGAGTTTGCCACACTTCCACATTCATTAGAAGTGACCAGTGATTACCTTTTCCCATTTAAAAGAGAAACCAAACAACAAGAATAGCTTAGTATTAAGAATCTTTTTCTTAGCAAAGGCATTTCACATTGGTGAGGGCACAGTTTCATTCTTGCTAAATTTGCTTAGTAGTGCATAGCAATCTAAATAAATGCTAAGTAGACAAATTGCTTACATTAAAAGAAATGAAATGTTTTAAAATATAATAATTTAAAGGTTTGCAATTATATACAATTTTTATTAGAACAACAAACTCTGGTAATGTAATTAAAATACTCTGATTTCAAATGCTGAAAATGTCTCAAGGAGAAAATTAGTGCTACTTAAAGGCTGCAAATAATCTAGTTTATGATTCAAATGCTGGCCAGTGTTACTTAAAAGAGTATACAATTAAAGGTTTGTGCTTTTTTTGTTCATTTGGATTTTCTATTCATACTAGAGTCTAGGTGTGGTTCCAGAGCCAAACCATCTAACAGGTACAGTTTTTATCTAATCATTCATTTTATCTCCATTTTGAGTCTCGAATTCATGTCAAAAAATAATCACCAAACTGAAATAGAATGACCGTTAAAAGAATTTCTCAATTTTTTTTAGAGGAGAAGTCATCAGCTTTTTCTGTAAAAGTCTAGACAGGAAATAATGTAGGCTTTGTAACCCATATGGTCTCTGGTCTGTCTACTTCTGCCATTGTTATGTGAAGGCAGCCATAGAGAATACATAAAGGAATGAGCAAGGCTGTGTTCCCATAAAACCTTATTTTTGGTCTATGAAATTTGAATTTCATAGAAATTCCATGTGTCAAGAAATATGATTTTTTTTTAATTTTTTTTAACATTTATTTATTTTTGAGACAGAGAGAGATAGAGCACGAATGGGGGAGGGTCAGAGAGAGAGGGAGCCACAGAATCTGAAACAGGCTCCAGGCTCTGAGCTGTCCGCACAGAGCCCGAGGCGGGGCTCGAACCCACGAACTGTGAGATCGTGACCTGAGCTGAAGTCGACGCTTAGCCAACTGAGCCACCCAGGCGCCCCATGAAATATGATTTTTGAAGAAATGTAAAAAAACAATCTGTTCTTAGGACATCCAAAAGCAGGCATTGGGTCTAATTTGACCATGGACCATAGTTTACTGGCTCCTTAGGTAAACAGGAAAAAACAAATAATATTTTTATCCAAATAAGTATAGGATAGTTCCTGAGGGGTCACTACTTTAGAACAATCATGATATATTGGAATCAATAACACTTAAACTAAGAAATAAGTATTCAGATCATTAGACACTTTGTCCCAATTTTGGATTTAGGATACTAATTAGAAAGCATTTTAAATTAAAAATTTCCATTTCACAATAGTACTAAACTTTTTTTCTTTTTTTTTTTTTAATTTTGTTTTCAACGTTTATTTATTTTTGGGACAGAGAGAGACAGAGCATGAACGGGGGAGGGTCAGAGAGAGAGGGAGACACAGAATCGGAAACAGGCTCCAGGCTCTGAGCCATCAGCCCAGAGCCTGACGCGGGGCTCGAACTCACGGACCGCGAGATCGTGACCTGGCTGAAGTCGGACGCTTAACCGACTGCGCCACCCAGGCGCCCCTAAACTTTTTTTCTTAAAAGAAGCCAAACTATTCTCAGTAAACTCTTTGATGAAATACCCTTCAATTCAATCTGACCCATTTTTCCCCTTAAGTAAAATGGATTATTCTTCACTTTTCACCATTTATAACTAATTGCCATTTGATGTTCGTATCTTTTATACTGTTATGTCTTATACTCTTTCTCTATTTTAAATGTTATAAGACATCAGAATATCTTATTATATAAGTCTCATGTAACTTAGCTTTTGAAGGATAATGGTAGTTTCGTATTTGGCTCTCACTTTAATATTTCCTTTTAGTATATTACTTATATTTGTTCTCTCCCAGTTAGGCTTAACCTGACACCAGTGCCTTTTTGTTCGGTTATGAATTTCAGCTAATAAAAGGGATATTTTACTTTTTAAAATTTCCCTTAATAGTTTAACTACTTTGAGAAGCAGAAGAGAATATATTGGTTTAAGAATTAACATAAAACATATGGAACAGATGTCATTTTGATTTCATAAATTGTCCACTTATTCATAAAGACGCCACTATTGGCCTTATTAGCTCACTGCAAATTAGACAAATTGCAGGGTGTTCTAGTGCCCTTCCAGACATCCTACTTTGAATTATCATGCCTTGGGGAATTTCAAGTTAATAACAACTTAAACTTCATCTCTTCAGAAATAGTTTATATCTAATTATTATAAAGCATGCTCAATTCCCTATCTGAAGTTGCCATCAATACTGTTAATGGATCTGTTACTTCCTACTTCAGTAAGTGGGGAATTTCTAATATACAAAGGATGAAGTTACTGATTCTTTCCACACAGTGCCCTAAATTTGCCTTTTCTTAAAAAAGAGCTGTATAGAATCAGTCAATAAAATTCTTTTTGCTTTAATGTAGCAGAAAAGAAAAATTGCATGTCAAAAAATTCTAAAATTTTCTTTTAAAAACATGAATGCAGGGTTGCCTGTGTGGCTCAGTTGGTTAAGCATCTAACTTTTGGTTTCGGCTCAGGTCGTGATCTCACAGTTCATTAGTTTGAGCCCTGCATTAGGCTCTGCAGTGACAGCACTGGGACTGCTTTGGATTTCTCTCTCCCTCTCTCTCTGCCCCTCCCCAGATTGCATGCTCGCTCTCTCTCTCTCTCTCTCTCTCTCAAAAAATAGATATATAGACATAATTTTAAAAATTATAAACAATGAATGCAAAAATAAGACCTTCTTTCCTCATCCAGTGGCTGGTATTCCAAAGTTTCAGTAGTTTCTTAGTTCATTCAAAAGTATTTTATATAATCCAGTAATAACAACTATTCTGATTTAGAAAGGAAGAAAAATGTATGATGTGATGTGTCCTAAGTGTGTAAAAGTTGGGGCGCCTGTGTGGCTCAGTCAGTTAAGCATCTGACTTTGACTCAAAGTTCATGGGTTCAAGCCCTGCATGGGGCTCTGTGCTGACAGCTCAGAGCCTAGAGCCTGCTTCATATTCTGTTTCTGGCTCTCTCGGCCCCTTCCTCGTTTGCACACGGTCTCTCTCCCTCTCTCTCTCAAATATAAATAAACATTAAAATTTTTTCTTAAAAAATCTCTAAATGTTTAAAAGTCAATACTTATAGAAAACAGAGTAAACTCTATTTTTAGCACTGCTTTCATTATTCCTACAGTTACAATATCCGGTTTATCACACCTTCAAGCATAATTCTCATTATGCTCTATATGTGCATTTAAGAAAAGTTGATTTTTTTCCAAAGCTAAAACTAGTTCAGAGAAATAATTCACAGACTAAAGCTGTTTCAGTATCCAGTCCCACTTCTTATGTTTAATCATTTAAAAACATATCCATAGAAATACTAGTGATAGGCTCTAATTGGGGGTAAGGCAAACGTAGGCTTTTCCAACAGAACAGTACAAAGGAGTTGGCTTTGTAATTTCTTGCATATTACAAGATGTAGTAAACATAACAATTCTGGAATGATATTAGACAATGTCAAACAGCCGGTTTACTTCAAAGAGTATTGATGTGTTCTTTTCACTTGGCTGGAATGACTCACAGTCTCTAACCACTCTTTAATTTTCCTTTAGCTCGATCCTTATCTTTAGTTTGGAGTGCCCCAAACTCAAGCTGTGGACCTCTTCACTTTCTATTTGTTTCCTCCTGAAATTACCCAATATCTATGTCATCTGTATGCCAGATACTTCTATTGCATTGCCAGACTCAAATGCTCTCCTAAACATAGACTTCAAGTTATATATAACTTGCTTTTTGAAATCTCCACTTGAATCAGTAATAGAGTTCTCAAACTCAAGTTGTACAATATGAACTACTGGTCTCCCCCTCTGTTTTTCTTTTTTTTTTTTAATCACACTTTATGTTCAGGTCATTAACACATTCAGCTGACATTAAGTGCAAAATATATTCATAATTAGAGCACTCTCTTACCCTCCACCTCTACCATCAACATTCTGGTTTAAGTGGCCATCAACTTTTGATTGATTTACACCAAAATTCTTTTAAAAAAATTATATTTATTTATTTTTGAAAGACATAAAGACAGAGTGCGAGCAGGGGAGGGGCAAAGAGAGAGGGAGACACAGAATCCAAAGCAGGCTCCAGGTTCTGAGCAAGCTGTCAGCACAGAGCCCGACATGGGGCTTGAACCCACGAACCGTGAGATCATTACCTGAGCCAAAGTCAGATGCTCAACCGACTGAGCAACCCTGGTGCCCTACACCAAAGCTTCTCAATTCATCTCTGATAGCACACTTGCCATTTTATAATATTTTCTGTGTTTGTTTTCCAACATGTGTAATAAAGGAATTCTTTTAAAATGCAGATTTTCTTCTCAAAATCCTTCATTGATTTCCAGTAATGTATATAATTGTTGAATCACTGTATTGTACATCTGAAAGTAATGTAACAGTGCATGTTAATTGTACTGGAATTAAAAAATAAAATAAAAAACCCAGTATGTTGTACAACCTAACTATATTACATTAATGTCGATCATATATTAATAAAGCTGGAAAAAAAGAATCTCTCTAAGATGTAAGTTATATACTAAATATCCAAAAAGAAGAAAGTATTTAGAGAGAGAGAGCGCTCAAGTGAGTGTATACACACAACCATACATTTATATTTTATGTATACATACAACTGTATCATTATATGTAATGATATATATAAAATGTTTAAATTCTTTTAAGTTCATTAATGAGCTATGGTTGATAAATAATTCTTGGACAATCATAAAAATGGCCAAGGCAATGTAAAAAAATTTTCATGCCAGTGTTCTTTAAACTATAGTATCATATTACACACTTATATAAGCAACAAATCAACAGTAATACTACCACCACAAAGAAAGTTTTGAGATGTATCTTGATAACTACACTTACTCACAAGAAAGAAAGAAAGAAAGAAAGAAAAGAAAGAGAAAAAGTATATAAAAAAGAAGAAAAAATATATAAAATAAAATCTATGTAGAAATGAGCCATTCATATCACAAACTTGGACAAACAACTGGATTCTGAAAATGAGTTTATTTATTTATCTTAAATGACCACTAGTTCAAATCATTCTTATTTCTTTAAAATAGCTATTCAAAATATGTATATATGAATTGTCTAGTGGTAAAAATTATGGATTTCAGTTTCTCTTTATTTAAAAGCAATAACTAGAGAGACAGTATGATTGCATGTATATAATTTACTTCCTGGTTCAAAATGCTTTACATCATTTTAGCCCCATTTGGAATTACGCACAACATTCCTTTTAAATATGTTTAGGGTCGCCGAGGTGACTCAGTTGATTGGGCGTCGGACACTTGATGTCGACTCAGGTTATGGTCCCAGGGTCTTGGGATCAAGCTTCATGTGATCAAGCTTCGTGTCAGGCTCTGGTGCTAAGCATGGAACTTGCTTAAGATTCTCTCTCTTCCTTTGCCCCTCTCTTTGTTCACTCTCTCTCTCTCTCTCTCTCTCAAAAAAAAAAAAAAAAAAAATATATATATACATATATATACATGTTTAAAACATTATGACTAGGAAATCTTTATGAATGAGTATTTTTATATTTTATATAAAATGTATATTTTGATGATTTATTAATGTACCTAAGAATTTTTAAATAACCTATGAGGGAAATATTTATGAAAATATTTTCTCTTACATACATAAATAGAAATATTGGGTTATTAGGGAAAAATAAGATTTGAACAGAGTTTTCTCAGTTTAAATATATCAAATATCTTTCTTTTGGCTGCACATAATACAATGCTTATCCATTTCTTTTCTAATATTCTCTTCTTTTGTGTTATATTTAAATCTCCAGGGGCTTTTTAGTGACTAAAAATGAGGGAAACAAAGGCAAGAGAAATGTAGCTTAAATGAAAGCTCTGTACAGCTCGCAGCCCACTGATAGACACTTGGAACACACAGAGCGTGACCTTCCTCAAGGGACTCATGGCTGCCTTACTTCCTTAATGTTTTTGTTTTATTAAAGACTCAAAGTGACCTTATCTTAACAGCAGCTAGCCCCTCAAGGTCCTGAAAGCCTTGCTTTCAAATTCCTTAGAGACTTAACGTTATCCCTAACCCCCACTAACTTAAAAGTATATCATCAATCACTCCTCACAACCCCAGTGCAGCTCTTTCTGCCCATGGGTCCTGTCCCCGTGCTTTAATAAAATCACCTTTTGCCACCAAAGATGTCTCAAGAATTCTTCCTTAGCTGTTTGCTCAAGAGCCCCATCGAATAATGCACAACACTGACTAGGTCTGAAAGAAATAGGACCTATAGATTATTATACCATTTTAAGAGATTTTCATTGTCTAATTTCTCAGTCCCAGGTGAAATAAGCACCCCTAGTGTGTAGATTAATATACCCTGATCTGCCAATGAAAGCATTATGGTTATTAAATGATTAAATTAAAATAATAGAGGCTGCTACACTCCTTACATTTTTAAGCCATTTTTCAAAGAGTGAAATAGGAGATACTCTCAAAATCAATCCGTGAAGATAAAAATATAAATATGGTGTAACTATTGCTCTATAGACTATTTTCAGAAGGCTTGAATCATTAAACATGTGAATTTCTGATGCTCAAAGTATGCACCGATGTCTGAACCAATAAATCAGGAATGGCCACTGCTTTAGACAGATGGTATCTCTAATTACACATGTAGATAATCAATAGAATAATTGAAAAAAATGAGCACAAAAAAACTTTCATTGCAACCTAGTGAAATTAGGAATTCAAAATTCTCATATAAAGTCATTCCTTAGGTTACAGTCATAATGTAACAGCGTAAATTTGGATAGTACATTGGTTTCTGTACTTTGGAGATTAAAACAGTGTCACCTAATATCTAAAACCAGGACTCTGGAATCAGATATCCTTGAGTTTACAGCCTGGCTTCAAAATTTGCTATTGACTTTGTGTAAGTTAGAGCAAAGTCAAAATTTTTAAAACTTGTATAATGGAATAAAGCTACTATCTACCTGATAAGGTAGTTTTAAGAATCACATGAGATACTGTGCTTAAGCAAATAAAAACAAACTTGAGCATAGTTCCCAGAACATATTAAATACTATAAAATGAGTTAGCTTTATTATTTTTTACAACCTGAAAATTAAAGGTAACAATAGATCTATCTACATCCCAGAATTCTTGTCAAAATTAACACATCAAGAGAATGGAAAATTGCCTTTAGAAAGTTAGAACCTGTAAACTCTAGAACACTGACCTGTTGTTTCCCTCTCCTGCTTTTTTTTCCTCTTTTTTCCAGGCACTCCTTTTTAATCTAAGTTTATCATCTCCATGTTAATTCCCAGCTCCATGTTCTTGTTGATTTTTTCTGCCTTACCTCAGATGTCAATTTCACTCTTGTTAGGCTAGTTAAGCCCTGACATTCCTACGAAGCAAAACGCCAGTTATCAGTCCTCTTGAAAAATTTTAAATACAACTTTTATTTCTTCATATATCTGCTTCTCTCCTCCTTTATATATTTTACAAAGTTCCAAAGACTTAACCATCTATGATGCCATTATTGCTGTAAGATCTTTCAGTATGGTATCTTGTCATTCAAACTTGGTTGTAAACTCACTGTCCCTTCCAGAGCTGACATCTTCTGGAAATCCATTCTTTCACATTTTCACAAGATCTATATAGTGTCACAACCCTTACAGATTGGACAAAGGGGACCATATTTATGTAACGCCTATTATTTCCTTAATGTTCATTGGGCCTTAAAAAAATATTCGTTGTGCTTCTTTTCAAAAGATATTTGCAAACATTGGTCCTTCCTTGTTTACATAATCCATAAGCATAACAATCTTATCTGATGAAGAATAAAAAAATAAAACAGAATCAACTTCCATGTACTCCTGAACTGTGTCTTTGCCTATTGCATTCCAGTAGAATAGAAACCACATTCTCTTAGAAGATATCACAAATGAATTTAACTGTAATATATGCATTAAATGTTAGCTCTGGTTGTTTTAATCACTTTATTTTTTACTCTCATTTGTTTTTCACCCAAAAACTGCCATTCCTCTATAAGCTCAGGGATAATTCAGGCTAGTAATCCTCTAGAGCGCTAGATCTTGACCTGATGAGTGACTATTGACAATGAGCAGTCTCAAAGAAAAGTAACTTCGAGACAGGCATTAGGAAATCTGTGAAAATATAGAAGGTCTAGTGTTAGTGTGCAGCTCAGGAAGATAGTTTCTGGATGTCAGCTATATGTCGATACTTCTGGTTATTATCTGTATGTAAGGAAAGGGTTTGAGGATTAGAACTGGTATATCAAGAGGAATCTGTGGAGATCAGGTAGCACTCAGTTTTTGTGGACCAGAGTAATATGGATGGATAAAAAAGACAGGTAGTGAGTACTACAACTTAGTGTTCTCATAGGTGTTCAAATCCACTTGTCATTCGCTAGCTACCACAGGGATTCGATTGACAAAAGTGTATATCTTAGGGGCGCCTGGGTGGCTTAGTCAATTTAACTGACTTGATTTTGGCTCAAGGCATGATGTCACAGTTCGTGGGATTGAGTCTTGAGTCGGGCTCTGCATTCACGGTGCAGAGCCTGCTTGGGATTCTCTCTCTCCTGCTCTCTGCCCCTCCCCCACTCTCTTTCCTTCTCTCTCTCTTAAAAATAAATAATTTTTTTTTAATTTTTTTTTCAACGTTTATTTATTTTTGGGACAGAGAGAGACAGAGCATGAACGGGGGAGGGGCAGAGAGAGAGGGAGACACAGAATCGGAAACAGGCTCCAGGCTCCGAGCCATCAGCCCAGAGCCTGACGCGGGGCTCGAACTCACGGACCGCGAGATCGTGACCTGGCTGAAGTCTGACGCTTAACCGACTGCGCCACCCAGGCGCCCCAATAAATAAATTTTTTAAAAAGTATACATCTTAGGAAGAAAGGTAGCCTGGAAGTTGTGACTAGCATTGGTTAATGACTTATTTTAAGTCTGATTCTGAACAGCCCACACTACCAACCACATACCTTAAATCAACCACATGCAAAAGAAACAAACCAACGACAACAAGACATATGTCTATATGAATTCTATTGTTAATGTTATGCTATCCAGCACACATACTTCGGAATTAAAAGAATTGTGCCCAAATTCTGATTTTGGCTCAATGCTACCTGTTCAACCCTATGCAAGTTACTTATTCTCTAAGTGTTGTTTCCTCATCCATGATCCAGAATTAATAACACAATCATATAGATTTTTTGAGGACTAAATAGAATAATGGATAGAATGTGCCTAGAATAATGCATGGTACATAAAATATAGGATTCACTATGAGGACTCACAGGACTCAGCATATAATTGTATTCATGGCTAAGACTTATTTGGAGAGAACCAAGTGCAAGTTGCCAAGAACCCTCTCCTAGTAGAACCACAAAGGAAATGCTCACTTCCTCCAGCCACAAGTTGTGACAACATTCTAGAATTTTTGTCTAGCCAGAAAGTTCATTAGAGACAGTACTAAGAATTTTACTGAGAACTAGTCACATAAATACCCTCTGCCTACAGAAATTCCAGAGTCCAGAAGGAAAACAGGTGTTCAGTTGTTTGTATAAGCAACTTAGGCCCAGCAGGCCAATCTTATCAGGGTCCTAGATGCCAACCAAGCACAACCCTGGAAACCAGGCCTTTTTAAGATTAGCACTCTCTGTATTTCTGTGTTAACTCTTGTCTGCAAAGTATTTAATACTCTCATTACTGTCAAAAATATCATTACATCCTAAATAATAAAAGTAATATGTAAACAAGTGTTAACTAAAAATATATCCCCCATTACAACATCAGGAAATCTTGAAGAATATTATTGTTAATAAACAACTTCTGGATATTTATGACATTTACCCTTGTTAAAAATTAATAGCATATTGTGCTATCAGTAATAGGCTACAACACATGTAAAGATATTCAAGCACTGAATTGAAGACTACTACATTCTTTGTATTCCCTGATGCAGGTAACAATGGCAGCACCAGAAGGACAAAAATCACATGATAATCCTTCTATAAGTACAAAAGCAAAATCAAGCATCTTAGGATATAGTGTTTTCATTTGTCCCTATCGACATACTGTAATATACTATGCTATGTTCACCGTATAAACAGAGGTGACATACTATATGAATAGTTAAGAGAATATTTGGCTCTCTTTGGGTATAAATAGTATGTTGCTATTTCATAAAAAAAAAACATGTACTCTACTATACAAAAACACTATACAATAAAAGTTTCATTTTAGATGCACTAATTTCATTATAATAGTTTGATTTTTTTTTTTGAATATTCTAGGTTCTTCCAAGTAACGTGGTTACTCCAGTTCTTAAGAAAGACTTTAATGGAGGCATCATTAATTCTTTTATGATCTTCAGATTATTAAATAGTATCTCTAGATAAGCAGGAAAGTTCCCAAAGATGCTATACTTAGAAACAATAACTTTATCATAATAGGAAGTAATCTTTAATGGTTAAAATGTTCTATGCAGGCCATTAAGACACAAGTTTTTTCCTGCTCAAAAATAATCATAAGGATAATTTATCATTGTATTTATTTATTTTTTTTGTTTTTTTTTATACTGTCAGTTATTTATTTATTTATTTATTTATTTATTTTTACATTGAAGGAACTTTAATGAACTTAAAGAAAAGTCCCTATCATTGAATCTGTAGTTCTTTTTTTTATGGTTTTATTATTTTTTTTATTTTTTTATATGAAATTTATTGACAAATTGGTTTCCATACAACACCCAGTGCTCATCCCAAAAGGTGCCCTCCTCAATACCCATCACCCACCCTCTCCTCCCTCCCACCCCCCATCAACCCTCAGTTTGTTCTCGTTTTTAACAGTCTCTTATGCTTTGGCTCTCTCGCACTCTAATCTCTTTTTTTTTTTTCCTTCCCCTCCCCCATGGGTTTCTGTTAAGTTTCTCAGGATCCACATAAGAGTGAAACCATATGGTATCTGTCTTTCTCTGTATGGCTTATTTCACTTAGCATCACACTCTCCAGTTCCATCCACGATGCTACAAAAGGCCATATTTCAGTTTTTCTCATTGCCACGTAGAATTCCATTGTGTATATAAACCACAATTTCTTTATCCATTCATCAGTTGATGGACATTTAGGCTCTTTCCATAATTTGGCTATTGTTGAGAGTGCTGCTATGAACATTGGGGTACAAGTGGCCCTATGCATCAGTACTCCTGTATCCCTTGGATAAACTCCTAGCAGTGCTATTGCAGGGTCATAGGGTAGGTCTATTTTTAATTTTCTGAGGAACCTCCACACTGCTTTCCAGAGCGGCTGCACCAATTTGCATTCCCACCAACAGTGCAAGACGGTTCCCGTTTCTCCACATCCTCTCCAGCATCTATAGTCTCCTGATTTGTTCATTTTGGCCACTCTGACTGGCGTGAGGTGATACCTGAGTGTGGTTTTGATTTGTATTTCCCTGATAAGGAGCGACGCTGAACATCTTTTCATGTGCCTGTTGGCCATCCGGATGTCTTCTTTAGAGAAGTGTCTATTCATGTTTTCTGCCCATTTCTTCACTGGGTTATTTGTTTTTCGGGTGTGGAGTTTGGTGAGCTCTTTATAGATTTTGGATACTAGCCCTTTGTCCGATATGTCATTTGCGAATATCTTTTCCCATTCCGTTGGTTGCCTTTTAGTTTTGTTGGTTGTTTCCTTTGCTGTGCAGAAGCTTTTTATCTTCATAAGGTCCCAGTAATTCACTTTTGCTTTTAATTCCCTTGCCTTTGGGGATGTGTCGAGTAAGAGATTGCTACGGCTGAGGTCAGAGAGGTCTTTTCCTGCTTTCTCCTCTAGGGTTTTGATGGTTTCCTGTCTCACATTCAGGTCCTTTATCCATTTTGAGTTTATTTTTGTGAATGGTGTGAGAAAGTGGTCTAGTTTCAACCTTCTGCATGTTGCTGTCCAGTTCTCCCAGCACCATTTGTTAAAGAGGCTGTCTTTTTTCCATTGGATGTTCTTTCCTGCTTTGTCAAAGATGAGTTGGCCATACGTTTGTGGGTCTAGTTCTGGGGTTTCTATTCTATTCCATTGGTCTATGTGTCTGTTTTGGTGCCAATACCATGCTGTCTTGATGATGACAGCTTTGTAGTAGAGGCTAAAGTCTGGGATTGTGATGCCTCCTGCTTTGGTCTTCTTCTTCAAAATTCCTTTGGCTATTCGGGGCCTTTTGTGGTTCCATATGATTTTTAGGATTGCTTGTTCTAGTTTCGAGAAGAATGCTGGTGCAATTTTGATTGGGATTGCATTGAATGTGTAGATAGCTTTGGGTAGTATTGACATTTTGACAATATTTATTTTTCCAATCCATGAGCAGGGAATGTCTTTCCATTTCTTTAAATCTTCTTCAATTTCCTTCATAAGCTTTCTATAGTTTTCAGCATACAGATCCTTTACATCTTTGGTTAGATTTATTCCTAGGTATTTGATGCTTCTTGGTGCAATTGTGAATGGGATCAGTTTCTTTATTTGTCTTTCTGTTGCTTCGTTGTTAGTGTATAAGAATGCAACTGATTTCTGTACATTGATTTTGTATCCTGCAACTTTGCTGAATTCCTGTATCAGTTCTAGCAGACTTTTGGTGGAGTCTATCGGATTTTCCATGTATAATATCATGTCATCTGCAAAAAGCGAAAGCTTGACTTCATCTTTGCCAATTTTGATGCCTTTGATTTCCTTTTGTTGTCTGATTGCTGATGCTAGAACTTCCAGCACTATGTTAAACAGCAGCGGTGAGAGTGGGCATCCCTGTCGTGTTCCTGATCTCAGGGAAAAAGCTCTCAGTTTTTCCCCGTTGAGGATGATGTTAGCTGTGGGCTTTTCATAAATGGCTGTTATGAGCTTTAAGTATGTTCCTTCTATCCCGACTTTCTCAAGGGTTTTTATTAAGAAAGGGTGCTGGATTTTGTCAAAGGCCTTTTCTGCATTGATTGACAGGATCATATGGTTCTTCTCTTTTTTTTTGTTAATGTGATGTATCACGTTGATTGATTTGCGAATGTTGAACCAGCCCTGCATCCCAGGAATGAATCCCACTTGATCATGGTGAATAATTCTTTTTATATGCCGTTGAATTCGATTTGCTAGTATCTTATTGAGAATTTTTGCATCCATATTCATCAGGGATATTGGCCTGTAGTTCCCTTTTTTTACTGGGTCTCTGTCTGGTTTAGGAATCAAAGTAATACTGGCTTCATAGAATGAGTCTGGAAGTTTTCCTTCCCTTTCTATTTCTTGGAATAGCTTGAGAAGGATAGGTATTATCTCTGCTTTAAACGTCTGGTAGAACTCCCCTGGGAAGCCATCTGGTCCTAGACTCTTATTTGTTGGGAGATTTTTGATAACTGATTCAATTTCTTCGCTGGTTATGGGTCTGTTCAAGCTTTCTATTTCCTCCTGATTGAGTTTTGGAAGAGTGTGGGTGTTCAGGAATTTGTCCATTTCTTCCAGGTTGTCCAATTTGTTGGCATATAAGTTTTCATAGTATTCCCTGATAATTGTTTGTATCTCTGAGGGATTGGTTGTAATAATTCCATTTTCATTCATGATTTTATCTATTTGGGTCATCTCCCTTTTCTTTTTGAGAAGCCTGGCTAGAGGTTTGTCAATTTTGTTTATTTTTTCAAAAAACCAACTCTTGGTTTCGTTGATCTGCTCTACAGTTTTTTTAGATTCTATATTGTTTATTTCTGCTTTGATCTTTATTATTTCTCTTCTTCTGCTGGGTTTAGGCTGCCTTTGCTGTTCTGCTTCTAGTTCCTTTAGGTGTGCTGTTAGATTTTGTATTTGGGCTTTTTCTTGTTTCTTGAGATAGGCCTGGATTGCAATGTATTTTCCTCTCAGGACTGCCTTTGCTGCGTCCCAAAGCGTTTGGATTGTTGTATTTTCATTTTCGTTTGTTTCCATATATTTTTTAATTTCTTCTCTAATTGCCTGGTTGACCCACTCATTCGTTAGTAGGGTGTTCTTTAACCTCCATGCTTTCGGACGTTTTCCAGACTTTTTTCTGTGGTTGATTTCAAGCTTCATAGCATTGTGGTCTGAAAGTATGCATGGTATAATTTCAATTCTTGTAAACTTATGAAGGGCTGTTTTGTGACCCAGTATATGATCTATCTTGGAGAATGTTCCATGTGCACTCGAGAAGAAAGTATATTCTGTTGCTTTGGGATGCAGAGTTCTAAATATATCTGTCAAGTCCATCTGATCCAATGTCTCATTCAGGGCCCTTGTTTCTTTATTGACCGTGTGTCTAGATGATCTATCCATTTCTGTAAGTGGGGTGTTAAAGTTCCCTGCAATTACCACATTCTTATCGATAAGGTTGCTTATGTTTATGAGTAATTGTTTTATATATTTGGGGGCTCTGGTATTCGGCGCATAGACATTTATAATTGTTAGCTCTTCCTGATGGATAGACCCTGTAACTATTATATAATGTCCTTCTTCATCTCTTGTTACAGCCTTTAATTTAAAGTCTAGTTTGTCTGATATAAGTATGGCTACTCCAGCTTTCTTTTGGCTTCCAGTCGCATGATAAATAGTTCTCCATCCCCTCATTCTCAATCTAAAGGTGTCCTCACGTCTAAAATGAGTCTCTTGTAGACAGCAAATAGATGGGTCTTGTTTTTTTATAGATTCTGATACCCTATGACTTTTGGTTGGCGCATTTAATCCATTTACATTCAGTGTTATTATAGAAAGATACGGGTTTAGAGTCATTGTGATGTCTGTATGTTTTATGCTTGTAGTGATGCCTCTGGTACTTTGTCTCACAGGGTCCCCCTTAGGATCTCTTGTAGGGCTGGTTTAGTGGTGACAAATTCCTTCAGTTTTTGTTTGTTTGGGAAGACCTTTATCTCTCCTTCTATTCTAAATGACAGACTTGCTGGATAAAGGATTCTCGGCTGCATATTTTTTCTGTCTAGCACCCTGAAAATCTCGTGCCAATTCTTTCTGGCCTGCCAAGTTTCAAAAGAGAGATCAGTCACGAGTCTTATAGGTCTCCCTTTATATGTGAGGGCACGTTTACCCCTTGCTGCCTTCAGAATTTTCCCTTTATCCTTGTATTTTGCCAGTTTCACTATGATATGTCGTGCAGAAGATCGATTCAAGTTACGTCTGAAGGGAGTTCTCTATGCCTCTTGGATTTCAATGCCTTTTTCTTTCCCCAGTTCAGGGAAGTTCTCAGCTATTATTTCTTCAAGTACCCCTTCAGCACCTTTCCCTCTCTCTTCCTCCTCTGGGATACCAATTATGCGTATATTATTTCTTTTTAGTGTATCACTTAGTTCTCTAATTTTCCCCTCATACTCCTGGATTTTTTTACCTCTCTTTTTCTCAGCTTCCTCTTTTTCCATAACTTTATCTTCTAGTTCACCTATTTTCTCCTCTGCCTCTTCAATCCGAGCCGTGGTGGTTTCCATTTGTTTTGCATTTCATTTAAAGCGTTTTTCAGCTCCTCGTGACTGTTCCTTAGTCCCTTGATCTCTGTAGCAAGAGATTCTCTGCTGTCCTCTATACTGTTTTCAAGCCCAGCGATTAATTTTATGACTATTATTCTAAATTCACTTTCTGTTATATTATTTAAATCCTTTTTGATCAGCTCATTAGCTGTTGTTATTTCCTGGAGATTCTTCTGAGGGGAATTCTTCCGCTTGGTCATTTTGGATAGTCCCTGGCATGGTGAGGACCTGCAGGGCACTTCCCCTGTGCTGTGGTGTATAACTGGAGTTGGTGGGCGGGGCCGCAGTCAGACCTGATGTCTGCCCCCAGCCCACCGCTGGGGCCACAGTCAGACTGGTGTGTGCCTTCTCTTCCCCTCTCCTAGGGGCGGGATTCACTGTGGGGTGGTGTGGCTCCTCTGGGCTACTTGCACCCTGCCAGGTTTGTGATGCTGGGGATCTGGCGTATTAGCTGGGGTGGGTAGGCAAGGTGCTCGGGGGCAGGAGGGGCAGGCTTAGATCGCTTCTCCTTAGGTGACCCACTTCAGTAGGGGCCCTGTGGCAGCAGGAGGGAGTCAGATCCGCTGCCGGAGGTTTGGCTCCAAAGAAGCACAGAGTTGGGTGTTTGCTAGGAGCGAGCAAGTTCCCTGGCAGGAACTGGTTCTCTTTGGGATTTTGGTTGGGGGATGGGCGGGGGAGATGGCGCTGGCGAGCGCCTTTGTTCCCCACCAAACTGAGCTCTGTCGTCCGGGGGCTCAGCAGCTCTCCCTCCCTTTGTCCTCCAGCCTTCCCGCTTTCCGAGCAGAGCTGTTAACTTATGACCTCCCAGACGCTAAGTCGCGCTTGCTGTGGGATACACAGTCCGTCAGGCCCCTCTGCTTTTGCAAGCCAGACTCGGGGGCTCTGCTTGGCCGGCGAGCGGCCCCTCCGCCCCGGCTCCCTCCCGCCAGTCCGTGGAGAGCGCACCGCCTCGCCGCCCTTCCTACCCTGTTCCGTGGGCCTCTCGTCTGCGCTTGGGTCTGGCGACTCCGTTCTGCTAGTCTTCTTGCGGTTTTCTGGGTTATTTAGGCAGGTGTAGGTGGAATCTAAGTGATCAGCAGGACACGCGGTGAGCCCAGCGTCCTCCTACGCCGCCATCTTGACTAGAATCCTATCATTGTATTTAAAGATGCAGTCAGCATAGTGTTCTCTTTATTTTTTTTTCCCTAGCTGGACATGCCTTTTTTTTTTTTTTTGAGCCACATAATGTATAAACACATTGGCAAGTCACAGCTTGCAGAAAATAAAGGTTACTGACCCCTAGGTACATAGGCCTCATCTTGAATTTTGTAAGGCTTTTGGAAGTTTTCCAAATCTTAAAGCTTTTTTTTTGAAGTTTTTATTTAAATTCTAGTTAACATATAGGGTAGTATTAGTTTCAGGAGAATTTAGTGATTCATCACTTACATACAAAAAACACCCAACAGTCATCATAAGTGCCCTCTGTAATACCCATCACCCATTTAGCCTATCCCCCACCCACCTCCCTCCATCAACCCTGAATTTATTCTCTATAGTTAAGAGTCTTTTATGGTTTGCTTCCCTCTTTTTCTTTCTTTTCCCTTCCTCTATGTCCATCTGTTTTGTTTCTTAAATTCTACGTATGAGGGAATCATATGGTACTTGTCTTATGCTGACAGACTTATCTTGCTTAGCATAATACACTAGCTCCATCCATATCATTTCAAATGGCAAGATTTTAATCTTTTTTATGGCTGAGTAATATTCCATTGTGTATATATACCTCATCTTCTTTATATATTTAGCAATCGATGGGCATTTGGAATCCTTCCATAATTTGGCTCTTGTTGATAACACTGCTAAAAACATCAGGGTGCATGTGCCCCTTCAAATCAGTATTTTTGTATCCTTTGGGTAAATAACTCACAGTGCAACTGCTGGGTCATAGGGTAGTTCTATTTTTAACTTCTTGAGGGATCTCAAAACTGTTTTCCAGAGTGGCCACACCAGATTGCATTCCCACCAACAGTGTAAGAGGGTTCCCCTTCCTCCACATCCTCACCAACATCTGTTATTTTCTGTGTTGCTAAATTTAACCAATCTGACAAGTGAGAGGTGGTAAGAAATTGAATCAGTAATCAAAAATCTCCTAAGAAACTAAAGTTCAGGGCAAGATAGGTTCCTACCAGACATTTAAAGAACTGTTAATACCTATTCTTCTCAAACTATTCCAAAAAATAGAAATGGAAGGAAAACTTCCAAACTCTTCTATGAAGCCAGAATAACTTTAATTCCAAAACCAGACAAAGACCCCACTAAAAAGGAGAGTTGCAGGCCAATATCCCTGATTAACATTAATGCAAAAATTTTCAGCAAGATACTAGCAAATCAAATCTAATAGTACATTATAAGCATTAATCACCACTATCGAGTGGGATTTATTCCTGGGCTGCAGGGGTAGCTCAATATTCACAAATAAATCCAGATGATATACCATATTAATAAAAGAAAAGATAAGAATCATATGATCGTCTCAATAGATGCAGAAAAAACATTTGACAAAATACAGAATCCATTCCTGGTAAAACCCTCAACAAAGTAGGGATAGAAGGAACACACCTCAACATCATAAAGGTCATATACGCAAGAGCCACAGCTAGTATCATCCTCAATGGGGAAAAACTGAGAGCCTTTCCTCTAAGGTCAGGTACCAGACCTCACCACTGTTATTTAACATAGTGTTGGAAGCCCTAGCCTCAGCAATCATACAACAAAAGAAACAAAATGCATCCAAATCTGCAAGGAAGAAGTCAAATTTTCACTATTTGCAGACATTATATTCTACGTAGAAAACTGGAGACCCTACCAAAAATTTGCTAGAACTGATTCATGAATTCCGCAAAGTTGCGGGATATAAAATCAACATACAGAAATCTGTTACATTTTTATACACCAATAATGAAGCAGCAGAAACAGAAATCAAGGAATAGATCCCATTTAAAATTCCCCAAAGCCCTAAGATACCTAGGAATAAACCTAACGAAAGAGGTAACACTATAGTTTTCTTGAATATTTGCTATATATAAAACACCATCTTTAATGTAAATAAATGTCTTCCTTCAATTATGACACTATTGACTGTCAGACACACTGTGTGACAGATATATGTGTGTGTGTATACATGTGATCTTAATATTATAGGATTTTTATTTATTTATTTTATTGTGTTAAGAACACAACATGAGATCTATCGTCTTAAATTTTTCTGTGTACAATATAGTATTTTTAACTATAGGCACAATGTTGTATAGCAGATCTCTGGAACTTAATTTATGTCATTAAGAAAGAAAACAGAACTCCCAAATAAACCAAGAAACAATGCTTTCTTCTCACGTGGCATTTTATTCTGTATTTATGAAACAGCTGTTTTCAGATATATTTAGCCATATATGTTTATCTTATTTTACTAAGATAAACTAATTTTGTGAACTAATCAAATCAATGCCCTCAAACGCATCCAGAAGTACCATAGTGGGTGGTTAGTTCGAGCTCCTGGACTTCTATGAATGAAGAACTTTGATCTGCGCAACAGGAGCTCAGCCATCATCTATTCATCTATCCACTTGTTTTTTTGTTTTGTTTTTTTTTTGTTTTTTTTTGTTTTTTTTTTTTTGTCCTTTCACAATAAGATGGGGCTATGATTTCATTCTGTGGTTTAAAATTAAATCTGGTGGCAATTTATTTTTTGGAAATTATTATTAAGCAGAGCCTCACAGTGATGTGCTTTTTCTAAAATCAATCCTTATAATCTTGATCTCTTAAGTACTTTTAGCATTAATACTACATGTTTGGCATGTTGAAGAATACTGAGTATTCATTAACATTTCCTCATTGACTAAACTAATGCTAATACTCTTCTCTGATTAAATTACTTGTCACTGTAAGTTAAGAATATTCTACTCAAATCAGCATGAAATATCTGGAAAACTTATTTTTGAGGCTTTAAATACAGTTCTGTGAGATGCATGAATATGGCACAACAGCCTTTCTTCCTTTGAAAATTTCAAGAATTTTCCAAGGCATTTTGAAATATCTTCTGGCCTCTGTCACATTGCTTAGTGTATGATATTATTCCCTGATAATGTTTTATAGGAAAATATGAAATTACAGTCATTACTCCAAAGAAGAATATTTGCTTCACTAATATCTTATTGGTATTTTACTACCATTTCCATACCTACTTCTTTCTTAAGATAATGTTGTTTCATGAATAATCATCCTTTTAAATGGTACCTCACTCATGTGTCATAGCTAAAATGCATGTAGCTCAGTCGCCATTACAACAACCACATGAATAGGTGTGACGCAGTATACCCAAGCATAGTCAATGAGAACAACGTTCCTATTGTCACCTGGTCAACAGCTATTATAAGACACCATTACATATGAAATAAATTCCAACTCCAGACATGTGACATTACGAATACATATGTAGATGACCCAAACCCAAAGATAGAGCCCAAGAAAGCCGATGAGCCTCATGAGGAATAAAACCTGAAACAGTGTTTATATATATTCAGTTTCTAGTCTCTACTTATCTCTCTGCATCAGGTTGATTTTTCTCTTTCATCAGGCCAAGAGCTGCATCTCAGGGCTCATGTTCACCCTGTTGTTCCTGGGTTTTCATGGCCTGCCTATTTTAGTCACCTAGACTATAATTCGACTTTCCAGTTCTAATATATCAGGACTAATGGGCTGGCTCTATGGCGTCAGCTCACCACTCCTCAACCAGTCGCTTGGGTGAAGGGGAATGGGTCACAAATAGGCAGATACACTGATGTGTATTTTGGAAATGGCTTTTTTTTTTGCCATTTGGATCTTCAGCTAGACATTGTATCCTGGAAAATAGTATATATCCTGTTACTCTATCATGCCTTTTGCATGGTTCATGGTAAAAACATTCACTGAATTGTTGAATTCATTCATTCGTTCACTGAGAGAGTAGTGATATAAAATTATTTCAGAAATATTTTCTTACTCTTTGAATATGACTTGCTGCTTTCAAAAAGTGAATTTTTCTAAAGGATATTACTGTCATTTGTCAATTGGAAATACAACATTTTTAAATGAAAGTAGTTACCAGGTAGTACTAATCAAGCATTAAGGAACCACTTTATAGTTTAGGCATTTGATTGCTAGGTCAGGTAAATGTCTATTGACAATCAGTCACTTCTCCATAAATGTTATGAGAATCAAGGAAAGGCCTATTATTGACAAACTGTGTGTAAGAGAGATACAATTAATGTGTATGAGATAAAGCACAATTCTATATGTTGAGAGCAGAGATATAATTAGTGCAGTATTCTCATTTCTACAAATGATCTGGTAAAGAACTTAGCCAGAGCCATCTCTCAGCTCCCACACAAATAAGGAAAGGGAAGTACTTATGCCAAATGGAGTAATTAGAGCCATTGTGGCAGGGGGTCTTCTCCTCACCCTAGAAAACATCTGTTAGGAACAGAACTGCATTTTGATGCCTTTCACCTGCAGTGCCTATCTATTTACAAACTCAGAAAAAGTCCAGAATTGTCTTTCTTTTTCAACACTGTGTTGCCCATTAGTAGAACACTTGAAACTGTGCTGTTGAATTTGGAAGAAAGATTCTCTTTCTGGAAAAACTAGTAGGGTGGGTGAGGAGTCCATCCCTGGTAGCTCAGCTCTTTCCAGCTCAGCCCCTGACAAACTGGTACAGCAAACAGGGGGTGAGGGTGGGATGGGGTTAATCAAGATCAAGCACACTGCCATTCTGGAGGAGACAGCCTGAAGATCCCACATGGGTAGACTTGCTATCAAAGTCAATGGGGGCACTAAAAAGGATGCTACTGGAAACTTTGCAAGAGTCTGAGGCTCCCTTGAGCACTTTGCCAGTCAGTGAGTCTTTGGAAGTGCTAGCAAGAGCACAATCATGGATTGTTTATATAAGTTTTTCAGTTCTGAGGAGGGACCATTGATCCTTCTCTTTAGTCCCTGACTCCCCTGGCTCAGCACATCTAATGATCCAACAGAGGGGTTCCCAGAAAACGAGGGAAACTTACATCATATGTTTGATCAGGCTGTCTGTCCCCTTCCTTCAATTGTATGATCTTGCTTTATAGCTATTGACACCTTGGGCACCATGGGGAACGCTTAATTGGCCTTCCATCCTTTTTGATCTTCTTCCTAGAGACTCAAATAGATGGGAGGCCAGCATGGCTTTTAAATATCAAAGGTGGAAGATGATGTAAACCCATTTTGAAATCTTTTAAAAATTCAGGATTTTTTGCTAATTCTTTACAATGTGTCATTCAGGTTAAATTATATAAACACATTTTTCTGTAAAATGCTTTTGTCCTTTTTTCATATGACTACTTCAGATGAATAACATAGATGGATGAGAGTAGGAAATGACTGAAAAAATATGAAGTTTTGACTACTAAATGGGACACACTAATAGCAACCACCATTATAAGGAAAACCAAAACCCTAGCACCTGGGCAGTTGTAAGAGCTTGAGGAGAAGGCATTAATATCTTCATTTATCAGAACTGCTCCTGAAAGCTCTCCGTCCTGAAGAAAAACTCCCCATGCTGCTTTTCCAAGCTGTTGTGACTACTTTTGAGGACAAATTAACTTCTGAGCCTGTGGTCACATGTGGCAATATAGTGACACAATGGTAGATGGCCTCACCTCCTGCACTCTCCAACAGAACATCCCTAAATGTCATATACACTCATGACACTGACAACTGATGCCATGGACAAACCCAAGTTTTGGAAACTGAATTCCTCAGGCAGTCCTTCCAAAACCACGAACTGAACTAAATGATTTGGTCTTGACAGAGACCTTAGGGTAGGAGGCATCTTGATGGCAGGCTATGCTGGAGTTCCAGTTAACCTGACTGCCTAATTAATGTATGTCCTTCTTGGAGTGCCCTAACCCTGTGAACTCTTTGTCTTCAGGAGACCACACATACCCTGTGGGATTGTATTTATTGTGTGTGTACCCTGACTAGCATGAGATCATCTAAGCCCTGGAAAACATTCATATCAGCTTCAACTTACCAGCTGGAGCTGTGCTGTGCCTCAGTTGATGCCTCAAGGCAGATAAAAAAAATATTTATTCAGAAATTTAAGGAATAAATTTCCTGGTTCTCTAAAATAGACTCTAATGGGCTATGGGACATCTTTTACTGGCTGGATAATAGTGTTCATGACTGTTTTCATTCCACCAGCAGGCTTGATCATCTTGATTGGAGTGATCTTGATTATGACCATGGTCTCTGTGGCCTAAGACTATATACAAGGTTCCTGCTATAGTCCCTCAAAGTCTGACTTAGTTGGGACCACACAGGGTAGCCTATGTTTCTCACTTAGGCACCGAAAACCCAAGTAATGGAGTTGAGGAGTCTAGCTCTTGGCAAAAACCATTATGAATGATATTTCAGGCTCAATCAGAGGCAATAACAGAAGTTCTTCCTGTCAGGGCTCCCAGCATAAATCTTCCCTCCCTACACCCATTTGGTGTATGGACTGTGCATTTCAGCCTCTGAAAGGAGTGGCAGTGAAGGACTTAGACTCCTATTGTTGGACATGCTCTTACATTTATCTGCATTCCTAGCCCAGGCCCCACCAAGTGCAGGCTTCTGCATTGGGCCCTGGGATGAGGTCTTCCCCAGGTGCATTTGCAGAGATGTCTTTAAAGACATTTTCTTCCCTCAGACTCAGAACCCAGACTTTTGCCCTCCTAGCCCTTCTCCTTCTGCTTCCATGTAGCCCCGGGGTCCATAAAATGTCAGAAACCTCTTATTTGGGGGCCTTCTCAGCAGTGAGACTGTTCTCCCATCTGTGCTGATATATCTGAACCTTTTCTGGTGTCATCCACGGGAACCTTACCCCTCTTTCTGGCCTCTTGCTTTTACCACTGCTTCAAGTAAAGGCTTGACTGATGCTTTCATTTCGGCTTGTTGTCTTAACCAGCCTGACTCCTGGAGAGTTTCTCTTTCTCCTGTTCACCTGTTGACAGTGAAAATGGGTAGAAGGTTCTCTATATCGTCTCACCTTCTGACTATAGCACCCTAATACAAAGATGTTTCAGGGGTTATATATAAAGAACACTCAATTTGATTGCTTTTGCTCAGTTAAGAGGAGAACTCGAGGTTAGAAAACATATCAGTTTCTTAGAGGAAGGGAGGAAGGAAGGAATGGAAGATGGAAAAAAAAAGAAAGGGAAAAGGAAGGAAAGTTAGACTATGGGCCTTATGAAAACTAACATTTTTAAATAAAATCAAGCTATACGCTAATTGATATGATAACAAAAACAATGCTACACATCATGACATCCTGATCAGAATGGATAAATAATGTTGTCCCCCCACCCCCAACAATGAATATAATACCCTATTTAAAATACATAGGGCTCTCCAGGTGCCTGAGTGGTTCAGTTGGTTAAGTGTCCAACCTTGGCTCAGGCCATGATTTGCAGTTTATGAGTTCAAGCCCTGCATCAGGCTCTATGCTGTCAGCTCAGAGCCTGGAGCCTGCTTTAGATTCTGTGTCTCCCTCTCTCTCTGCACCCCCCTCTTTCTCTCAAAAATAAATAACATTTAAAAATTTTAAGATATATAGGGTTCTGAAAAGGAAGCAAGCATAAAAATTATAAATATTGTAGTTATACTATAACCAACTAACAACCAACTTTGCAAATGATTTTTTAAATCATATTTACCCACAAAACACAAGGGAAGAAAAGTTCTCATATGATACTGTTTTGTCATCCCTGCAACATATTGTATTATACCTAAATCATGCTCACAAAATACTTGATAGGCCCTTGAATGAATAGATAAATCTATAATGTTAATATGGTTGGGGGATGGCATAAAATAAACAAAAATTTCCAGAAAGGAAAACTCAAACTTCTCAATATAATCTGCAATCTACAGTTATGGGTTTATGTCTACCCTACATGCATTGCACATTGATATTAATCTCATATCTCAACTATTTTAGTCCAGATCATTTTTCAGTAGAGTACAAGGCCCAATATCTATCTAAGATTATTAACTTTTTGCTTCACAAGTAACACTGTCCCTCAGTATATGCCCACCTCCGAATGCTTGGTGCCCATAATTCTGATATAGACAAAATAGAGAAGAAAAAAGAAAAAAGTTTATTTTGTCACTTAATCTATTTGTTGCATCCTAAAGACTTTGAAGATGATTCATCAGAGCACTCCCTAAGAGTAAAATAGATAATTTAGGAAAGAATAAGTACAATGACTCCACTAATTAGACTCTGGTGAACAATCAAGCATCAAAGCAAATCATTAATGAGCAGAAGCAAAGAAGAAAGAAGGTACACAGACCTGACAGTTTCTGCAGTAGAAAATTCTGTCTGAAGTCCTTACCATAGCAACCAGGAGGAGGTGGCTAAAGAAATGAGCCTACTGTCTTGCAGTCTTTAGATAACATGGTTGTGGAAACTTCTGCAATTGTTACTGTTGTCAGGAAGTCACTAGTATTGACTAAGCTGGGGTAGGGAAGACAAATATCAGAGCTAGGCATATTTCTAAAAATTATCATATAGCATATTATTATGTTATTATGTGTAGCTACTTTTGAAATATTTTTGATTAAACACTCACACATTCATCTTCTGGGAGGGTTCAATGTACAAACCTTCAAAGATGTATTAATTTATTATTTCCAGTAAGTGTTCTTTTTAATGGTGTCCAGAATCTTCACCGTTAGAAACAATACAATATTGCTAAAGATTAGGTATATAGCCTAAATATGTATTAAAATTGAAGTCTATAAATTAGACCACCTTCCCGGTGTACTTTCCTCCCTGAATCTCATTTCAACTAGTTTTAATGTATACTCTATAATCAGATTTTAGCTTATAAATCTGGACAAAAATTAATGTTGTTCTAAATGGGAGCAAATCAATTTAATTCAATACCTGGGAGGATTCAAACTACGCAGCGATCTTCTGCTACAGATATTGATTCGCACAGCCTAAACCATCATAAATAATTGATTTGAATCCATAGTTGTACACTTGGAATTGTATTTCTCTTTTCATGTTTTGTGTCTTGAATGGGTCATCCTTCATTTTTTTTTACATAAAAGTTGTACTTTTTTTTAAACTTCACATTCTCTGAGTCGTCTTTCTCATCCCTTATACTGGAATATATGTTTTAATCTACTTTGTTCCTGAGGTTCAGGACTGTGCTTACAGTCACTCCTGAAAGTCTGAGCAGTTGCCATGATCTGTGATTTAAAATAATGAAGAAAATTTCTCCTTTGAAATAGTTACCATATAAATTTTCCCCAGATTTCTTCAATTTCAAGACTATATTCCTCTGACAATGTATTTTTATGTTAATATAATATTCTTCATTACAAAGGATTCTGCTCTTTATGTAGTCTCCTGTTTATTCTTTTTTAGTGTTTATTTATTTTTGAGAGGCGGAGAGAGGTAGAGTGCAAGCGGGGGAGGGACAGAGAGAGAGGGAGGCATAGAATCCCAAGCAGTCTCCAGGCTCTGGGGTGTCAGCACAGAGCCCGAAGCAGGGCTTGAACCCACGAACCATGAGATCATGACCTGAGCTGAAGTCAGATGCTTATCCGACTGAGCCACCCTGGTGCCCCGTCCTGTGCCACATTTTTTAAAATTGAAAAACACAGAAAAAATGTATTTTACTGAGTGTTAACATATCACTTTAATAGAATTTTAAATGATTTTTATATAGGATAATTATAAGAAACTTTTTTATACATTCTTATCTTCCTGCATCCTTTCGACAAAAAAGAATTCACTCTGTCCTACTTAACATGTTAGATACATGAGATACAAACATGAACAAAACATAGTCCTTGTCCTTCAAATGTTCAAAGTCTAGTAAGGGGAAATAGGAAGGCATGGGGGAAAAAAGGAAAATTATAATACAATCTAGTTAGTACTGCAATTAAATGTGAATAGTAGTTATAATTTTGATATTACAAAATTACTTGTAAATATTTTTTTGAATAGCCATCACTGAAAGAAGATATTTCCTATAAGAAATAACTAAAATATTCTTGAATTCTAAATAATATTTTCTGAAATGGTTTTGATTTAAAGTTTATTCACAACTGGCAATACTCAAAACTAAAAAAAAACAATATTAAAGCTTACCGTGCAGGGCATTAAATCCTTTACATGAGTTTTTCCATTTCATCTCCATTATAAGCTTAAGATATAAGTCATATTAAGTTTAATATTATGATTAACACATAATATTCAAAGTTTTGCAAACCATGGATGTTTGAGAAAAGACCTTGAAAACACTTTACCACAAGTATTCATATCACAAATATGAATATTGATGACTTATGTGCTGCAATTAAAATTATAGTGAACACTTGGATAGAAGTAAAATATATTACTTATACCATGTGAGAAAATAACTGAACTTAACCTAAATTTGAGTAATCGCTTTAATAAAACTTGTATATAAAGAAAATAAGTACCAAGTGTTTTTATTTTCAGAGGGGAAGAAGTCCCAATATTATACTTTCAACAACCGTGAAGAGTATGAGGTTTGGGCCTACTTGCAAGCTCATATGTAAACCTGATGTTTCACTGGAGACGAGTCTGGTGAGTTCTTGACCACATGTACCACTTAACATTGGATAAGGGAGGCTTTTGGGGTCTTTTCCGACCTTGTCATGGTTGTATTTGGAATTGATCTACCCCCAGACAGGAATATCAGGCTACAGAGTTGTAAGTCCCTCACGGGCAGGTATTTATTTTCAGTAAGAAGACAGCAGCAAGCTGATAGCTGCTTTTCCAAAGGTGCATACCAGTGATCCTGTCAGGGAGGATACAAGGCAAAACCTCAAAGGGGGTTCTCTGGATGGAGGCTAATTCCCTTTGCCAGAGACGCCAGTCAAAATCACCAGTCATAGACCCTTGTATTGTCTCCATGCCTAGTGTGCAATAGGGTTCTGGGACTCCAATTTAGTAGTGGGAGACTGGAAAAGACAGCAGTTATTCTTTGAGAAGGAATTGTTAATCTCCTCGCATAATTTCAAGAAAGTTTACTTGCCGAGAGGACCCCCAGAACTTTGTCAGGGCTTACCAATCACCCCTTCTGAAGGAGAAGTGTTAACACTACAGTCAGGCCATTGAGACAGACTTGTCACTTGCCAGTGAGGAGGGAGTCACTCATGTTGAGAAAGCTTTTGACATCAGAGGGAGACACACGAAATTCCCATCCACTCATTAGCGGCAAACACTAGGGGAATGTGTCACATTAGCATTTCTCTACCTGTAGCTCTTTACAGTTCAGGATAACGTCCTCTGGCACTTATGGGATGGAGAGGACAGGCACAAAACACACCAATTCCTACTGAGTATTCAGATGTACAAGCAATACTTTGAATTGGCCCACAGGGTTCCTTCTATAAGGTCACGTTAGTTCTCCTCCTCCATGTCTGATTATTTAATATTCCTTTTTTTTTTTAATCCTAGAGACAAAGGTTTGTTACAGCACAACAGGCAAATGAATTTCATGTTCTCATCCCTGGAGTCCCACCACAGAGATGCAGGGGTGAGTTCAAGTGGATGTTGTGCAAATAGTGGGTTTGTGCCACAATTGGAAAGCCACGAGTTTAGAAAACCCAATTTTTTAGAGAAGGCTGCTAGGAAACCTGTTCAACCTTAATCTTGGAGAATAGTGTTTTTGTTATTTTGGTCAGGAAACAAATTTGCTCTCCACCCTGGAGGGAGACACTTTTCTATCTTCCAAGATTGTTTGCTATCCCCTAACATCCATGAAAATATTGTATGGCTCTAGAGCTGACACAACACATGCAGGAATATGTCAGACTCACGGAGATCCGTGATGGGAGACATATTGTAATTCTGGATTTCTCATGGACTATAGCTTCACTAAGGCAAGGACCAACTTTCTTGTGTCCATTGTTTTAATCGCAGTTTTCAAATTCATTGGAACATAACAGGAACTTGATATTTGTCAGTAAATGAATGAACTGAAGTGTAATAGAAACAAATCTGTATTTATAATACAGGATGATATACTCTAGAACTATAGTGGTAATGGTAGTCTGAAACACATGAGCTTCACAGTTAAAAGCTATCAGTATTAGGCATAATCTATTAAGTTTTATCTCTGATTGTTGTATGGCTAAAATTGAACAACAACAACAAAAAAAACTTGAAAACTAAGCAGAAAAAATTCCATGGTAAATACTGAAGAAAATGCACTTTTAAGCCTAGATAGGAAATTGCAAAGAGGAAATAATGTTTCTCTATCTACTATAAACATAATATTTATAAAGTTATAAAGTACATAAATACCTAAGTTAAAAGAAATAAAATTAAAATCAGAGGACTTATTGGTTAAAAACAAAGACATTATTTATAATAATAATGGTGAGATACCGTGAAAATTTGTGTCTGAAGACCAATAAGATATATAATCAACATTATTTATGTTGCCCATGCAATCATGACTAAAACCCTCAACTTACCCTTTAAAAATCCTTTCCAAACATATTTCTCAATGCTTGGCTGTATATTGTGTGTCCTACTAAGTATGACCTAGGCTTCCAAATTTGTTCCTAAGCTCTTGCTCTACCTTCCATCTATAATATACTCCTGTTCCGGCTCTGTGTGTTAAAATCTTAACATTTCAAGGCCACTTTCAAATGAAAATTGAAATTTTCAATTGAAAATTGAAATTCTTAATAAAACATGTCCTAGTCCCATAGTGTTCCTCTCTGGAATCCACAGAGCATAGTCTTACATTTTCTTCCTTTCTTCTTTCCTTCATTCCTTCCTCCTTCCCTCCATCCTTCCTTCTCTCTATTTTTATTTTCTCTTTTACCCTTTTTTAAACATAGAAGTAGTTCTTTCTTTTAGCTTTACACTAGCATCTGTTGCATTACATAAATGGGTTACTTATAAAAACAATGTTAAAAATCTGTAGAGTTTTTAAGGGCACATTCTATCTTGCTATATTAGATGTAAATTAAAACAATAATTAAAATAGTGTTTTCCTTATCTTTATTTTAGAATTTTAATTCACCATATCTTAAGATGATTAAGATAGCGTTTGGCACTAAACTTCACATATATAAATTTACTTCTAATATTGAAAATCAATAAGTAGAGAATCAAGGCTTTGGTATTATTTAGAGCTAATATTATTCTAGAAAAAGAAGAAACTAATTAAATGATGATTATGAGTAGCACATCTTTTCAGATAATTAGCAAATAGTATAGCAAAAATAGGAAGCATACAAAAAATTATTCTGTGAAATCTAACATTTAACATTAAGTGGCAAATTGTTACATTGTATAACTCACTCTTTTCAGCACGTTTGAAGGGTTTCTAAATGTTGTTAAACTTTGAACTTAGTAAGTCCCATAAATAAACTAAAAATGTATTCCTGAGGCTTTAGGGATATTTTACATTCCTTCATAAAACTAACCTAAGACAAGGACATGGCTTGTATTCTGAGGAATACTTATAATAGTATTTGTATAATTATCTAGAAGATACACATGTAAAATTTTCATTGGTAGATAAGAATTAAGGAGTCCTTAATGTAAATACAAATGTTTGCATATTTAATCCTTGTTGGAAATTTCATTTGTTCCTCAGTCCCTTATGACATCATTTAGGTAATTTTCATATATTTCACTAGCTTGGACTTATGTGTAACAATAACAAATAAAATAGGGGAGTGTTTCTTAAATTTCTAGACAAACATGGAAGAGATGACAGCCATAATATAAAGAAATATCCCTCTTATCATTGTCTATTTTTAAGAACTCTCCAGAGAAAGAAGTGAGATGTTTTATAGCCTTCCTTGTCAACAATGATAAATGCAACTGGGAGAAATAATTTAAAAATATAAAGAACACCCCTGGGGTACAGAAACAATGATTAAGTTTTAGAGTAACGGCATAATCTCTTACTTATTGAATATATTAGGGAAATTAAAACTATCTGCAAAAAAAATAGGGTGAAAACTAAGGAAACCTTAAGAATCTAATCCCTCATGAATGTGTGAAAGATTTCTGTACAAATATCTGAAGCCAAAGCATTATCACCACAATCTGTTAATTATAATTTATAAAAGATAATTTAATTGATTTTGAAAAAAAAATGTATGCAATAATAAAGTATGCCATACTTAAAAGTTAAAAAAATAAATTAAAAAAATTCTTCCAGACATAAACATTAACCTTATGTCAATAATATTCAAGATATCTATGTTTATATATATAGAAAATTAAAAAAATAGAAATACAAATAGTGAGGAATATCTTATACAGATAGCTTTATTAACATGAGATAAATTTCATCTGATAATGACCATAAGGGAGAGACTGCAGTCCAACAATGGCAAGTTTATTAAATTGCCAAGGCAAAAGGGGATATCTGAGAGGAACCACTGAATTTTTATCACCAAACAGAAGAAGAAACAGTATTGACATAAGATTTGGGAAAAGGATTTGTGTTGTAGGTCAAATTTAAATAAAGCAATGGTTTGACAATCTCAGCAAAGATGGCTGTTTGTAAAGTGTTTAATGTCAGGTCTTGGAAGCTGAGTTGGAAGCAGAGTCCTGTTTTTCTTAGGAACTAGAAAGTTAAGATAAATGTGGAATACTGTCTTTGGAAACCCCTTGGCTGAAATCCCTTTCCCGGCTGATTCTGCTTCTGCAAGTGACTAAGATCCTTCAGGCAATAGTGTAGAGTTCCATTACATACTTCTAATAGTCTATGCTTTTAAAGAACGTTCCCCTGGCATCATGTCTTTTGTTAAGTGACATAAGCGGAATTTGCATGTTTACAATGGAATCAAGCAGTACACACATTTTAGCAAACATATTTGATTTCTTCGTCCTATATTTAACAAAAGAGCGGAGCTATCACAATGCAACAGGGCTAAGAGTGATAGGATTCAGTAACAAATCTCTCTGGGAATAAGGTAATCATCACTCTGTTGTCTTCTAACATTGAATCTTCTGTGGAGAAATCAAAGATCAGCCTGATATTTTCCCTGAATTGATACTTTTTTACCTCTGCACTGGATAATTTTTTTTATTTTAATTTTTGGTGTCTCTGTTTGCTGAGGAATTTTAGTGTTTAATCCACCTAGCCATGAATATCATAGTCCTGTACAAATATAATTTCTGGCATCATATTGGCCCAATAATTAAGCATAGACCTAGGAAAGTATACTTTTATCTGAACATTAGTTTAGTTATTTTACCTCCCCTACTTTATTTAACTGATTATTCAGAAGCCGTCACCATTTGACTCCAAAGATGGATTGAGGTAACAGGACTTAAATTTTTATATCTTATTTTTAATAGTTTGCAATGCAGAAGAATCTTTTCCTGGGAATCTCATATTGTCTTCCTCCGTTCCAGAGGATCACGTGCTGTTTATTGTATCTGTTTTTAGTTCTGCAAACCCCTGGCTTATTGTTGGTGTTGATTACCTCTGTGAAAACATAATCATTCTTCCTTTCTTTGCTACTTACCTACTATTAAAGCAAGCTAGACGATGAGTTCAGGAACTCATTCTCCTGAGATCTTGGTGGGTGAATGGGCATGTTTACACTCATGGGCTTTCTTGGACATTACTCTTTTTCCTGAGCTACCTGCTTACCTTCTCCTTTTGATGATCTTGAATTTGGGGTATGTTAATAAGCAGTTCCATGATTTGGCCAACTTGCCTTCTTTCACAAACTTTATTTCTATGGTGTTTGTGTATAGATACAAGCTAGAGAGTTCTGCCAAAATCTCTCTTTGCCCTTTTATTGCATAAGATTTGGGTAGCTTTGCTTTTTTGTTGCAGACAGTAACTTTCACTCTGTTCTTATTGTTGTTTGAAAAAAATGGGCAGTGCAGGTGTGGGAGGATTCTCTCTGATAGGAAAAGTGAAAATTATGTCAAATCTGGAATCATTCTTGCATCTTTACTCAGATCTTAATTTACAGCATTTAAAGTATTAAAGGCTTAATACTGGTTAACAAGAGGGAGTATAAAATAAGGAAAATTTTATTTCTTTTATCAAGGCTGCTAGTATGTTTTATTAGTTTCATTTAACTCTATCTTTTGTATTACATTCTTATTTTTCAAGGTTTTAAGTAAAGCATGTACAATTTTAAATTCAGTAAACAAAATATATAATCAATTTCTCAACATTGTTTGCTGTTAGTGGTCTTTGTAATGCGTGTCAGTCTATTTTCACTGTTTCTTAAAAGCAAGTATTTTTAAACCATTTAAAGTATTTTTATGAGTCATATTTCAGAATGATGATTATGTTATTGAAACATTGTAGATAGCAGATGCGAAGTGAGAGTCTGATGAAATATTAGAGTACCTAAATGCTCAAACAATAATTATTGCCATTTTCCACATAATAGGAAAAATATTCCACATTAATATTAACCATAATTATCAAGAGTATTTACCTTTTCTAAATAGTTCCCATAGTATTGATTATCCAATTATTTCCCACACACCTCTCTCTTTTATTATGTTCAATACAATATTACTGAAAGCTTACGAAGCTTTTTATCATGTTATCATACCCCCTCAACTTTTCCTGAGTAATATGACTTTGATTTATCCTTCACCAAAGTATCCCCAAACACTCCTGTTTTTATTACGAAGATTCTTGACAATTCTAGAACCAAATCACATGTGTAAAAACATTCATACTGTTTGGCAAAACTACGTGTTCGAATTTCACTCCTCCTTTTGTTTAAGTATTAGAAGTTCATAGTTCTCTACCTCTCTTGTACCTCGTCCCCCTTTCACAGACACTCTCAGTCTCTCTTTCCCCCCCCCCTCTCTCTATATATATACATATATATTTTTTATTTTACTTAAAAATATTTGTAGAAACAATCTTTATATTACATAATATTTTCTTTCAGTTTTGGCTTTTGTTTTCTTAAATATACTGTGAAAAATAAATACTATTTTAGAACTTCAGCATAGGTAGTGTGTCAATTTCACTTAATTTTCTTTTGATAACATGACTTGACCTACCTCTGAAATTCAAATATGAACTCTCCAAAAACCCTTGAAATGAATTGTCTGAAGCTACAAAAGCTTTTAATCACTTTATTTTTATAAGTTCATATAATTTGTTTAAATTTAATGGTTTTCTAAATATATAATTATATGCCTCAAATACTCATTTCGGATTACATATAGCCTCTGCCTTCCCATCTCCACTCCCATTGCTTGCCTGAAATAACTTTGTTACTTTTTTCCTTACATATAATCTTAACTGTGGGGACTCAAATATTCTCAATGGTTTCCTTTCTTTTTTTCTTTTTTAAACTAGAACTTCTCTTTGTTGGTCTCTCTCCATTTTTCTATCTCTTAATTTTTCTAGTTCAAACTTCTCCCAGAAGCTTAGATCCTCTCCCACCAACTATTCTTGCTAAAAGTCTTTCCAGTGAGTTCAGCTGGTTATTGTTTCTTTGACAATAATTTTCCTTATAGATATACATAGATTTGTTAATAGTAAATAACTTGCAAAATACTAATATGCCAAATTACGCTTTCACAATTTTATGTAAAACCTTTATTATATACTTGCTTTCAGTTTATCAGAAATGGATATCTTTAATTTTAGTATATCTATTTTTATATTATGGAGATTTCTACATGACTTAGTTTTATTATTTAACATTACTTCCTACAGTTGAGTTAATAAGTTTAGGTTTAAGTGGGAGAACAACAAAAAACAATGAAAAAAATAACCTAGAAAGCTGAAAATACTTATCCTGGTCTTTTTATAGGATATGGTCTCAAATTACTACATTTGAGCCTGTAGCAATGTGTTTACCAAACAGACCTCTTTCAGAAATTACAAATATTCAATATACATTTTAATAATATTGAAAAACAGGAACTTATAAAAAATGCTATACTCAATGTACTAAAATGGTAAAGCGTTTTCTGTCACAAAGTATTTTTTTTTTAATTTTTTTTTTCAACGTTTATTTATTTTGGGGACAGAGAGAGACAGAGCATGAATGGGGGAGGGGCAGAGAGAGAGGGAGACACAGAATCGGAAACAGGCTCCAGGCTCTGAGCCATCAGCCCAGAGCCTGACGCGGGGCTCGAACTCCCGGACCGCGAGATCGTGACCTGGCTGAAGTCGGACGCTTAACCGACTGCGCCACCCAGGCGCCCCATGTCACAAAGTATTGTACTAGGAAAAAGCCATTCCTTCATGTTTGCATGTATTATGAATGACCTCTTTATGAGATTAAGAAGGTCAATGTCATGTTTTTATAAATACTAGAATTTATGTGAGAACAGTGGCAGTGTGAGGTATAGCAAAATTAAAAATCACAAAAATCATAAATCTTACATTATCTGTGTGTTATCATAGGTAATTATTATACCACTTATTTGTATTCATTCCTACATCAGTAAAGCTATGTAACAGTTGTAATGAATTCAATTAGGGCACATAATAAAAACTTGAGTGAAAATAAAATATTTAGCATTACCTTGGGTATGAAAAAGCCAACAACCCTATTTTTATTCTTAAATTTGCAAAAGCATGGAGTGCCTGGGTGTCTCGGTTAAGTGTCTGACTTCAGCTCAGGTCATGATCTCATGGTTTGTGAGCTCGAGCACTCATCAGGCTCTCGGCTGTCAGCACAGATCCTGCTTCAGATCCTCTGTCCCCTTCTCTCTCTGCCCCTCCACCACTCGTTTTCTTTCTGTCTCTCTCTCTCTGTCTCTCTCTCTCTCCTTCTCTCTCAAAATAAAAACAAGCTTTGAATTTGCAAAAGCTTAAGCTAAATAGATGATTATTTTTAGCATCTAAAGTGCATTAACAATCTAAGCAAGAAAGAAAGAAAGAAAGAAAGAAAGAAAGAAAGAAAGAAAGAAAGAAAAAAAGAAAGAAAGAAAGAAAAAGAGTGAAATGATAACTAGGAAAATCTAAAACATTAGTGTGCTTTTCCATTTTATACATTTCAGTATAATTTCCATTTGAACCCACTGTTTTCACAAAAATATGCTCTAGGGGTACCTGGGTGGCTCAGTCAGTTAAGCATCTAACTTGGTTTCAGCTCAGGTCATGCTTTCACGGTTCATCTGTTTGAGCCCCACTTTGGGCTCTGTGCGGACAGCATTGAGCTTGCTTGATATTCTCTGTCTCCCTCTCTCTACCCCTCCCCCCCAAAAATGAATAAATAAACTTAAAAAAATATGCTCTAATATAGAAATGTATGATTTTTCCTTCTGAGTTAAGACTATGACTTTTTTTAATTAAGTTTTTAAATTTTAATTCTAACATAATTAACATACAGTGTTATCCTTTTCTAGGATTTTTTTTAGCTTTGGGTTTCACATGTGGGTCCTTAATTCATTTTGAGTTTATTTTTGTGTATGATGTAAGGAAGTGGTCCAGGTTCATTCTTTAACATGCAGCTATCCAGTTAGACTGTGACTTCCTTAAAAAAATAAATATCATCTGAAGCCTCGATGTTTTATAATATAAAAATACACCAGGGAATTTTTATCTCCGCATTATGTACATATTTACATTTTTAAAAAAGACTTTAAGATTTAGACAATATTATAATCCTTTTCAAAGCAATACTTAGAATATTAATAGATAGCTTCAAAAGATTATGAATGATAACTTTGTGTTAATGTATGAGTTATTTTAAAGTACCATGTATAAGAAGAGAAAAAAACCTCATTGGCAGTTATAAATAAAACTGGTTTTAACTAAAAGTTAAAATTTTTTCCATTTTGAGCCATGGCATCACTTCTAAAGTTTATTTATTTATTTTGAGAAACAGATAGAGTACAAGCAGGGCAGGGCCAGAAAAAGAGGGAGAGAGAGCATCCCAAGCAGGCTGGAGGGGAGGCAAGTGGTGGATGGGCTAAATGGTGATGGGTATTAAGGTGGGCACTTGTGATGAGCACTGGGTATTGTATGTTAAGCAATGAATCACTAAATTCTACCCTTGAAAATTCTAAAAAGCACAATTTGTTAAAAAAGGAAAAGAAAAAGAAAGAAAAAGTGCATTTGTTAATTCATCAAGTGACTAGTATCATACTTTTAGCATTATAGGAAAGAGCCATAACTGTCAACCATAATTTACTCCAATAATAGTCAATAATTTTAAGTGTTATTTGTCTAGATCTAGAAATCATGATTGCTGAAATTTTAAAAAACTATCAGAAATCTCTCAATATACATTTTTGTAGGCTATCTGTAAATACAGCTGATTCTCATTATTCACATTGGTAAGTACAATTGATCTTCATCATTTACAAATTCCACATTTGAGAATTCTACTCATTCAAATTAGTTTGTAATAAGTCAATAATCACAACAAAAACTTTTTAGTTGCCAGATGCATATATTCCCAGCTGAAGGAGAACAAATTGATGCTCTGCCTTCTTGTTTGAGCCCTCATCCTGTAAACAAGTGTCCTTTTTGCAGTCTATTTACTGCCATGCTTTTCACATTTTTTGAGTTTTCTGTTAGTGTTTTCACTATTTAAAAGAGTCCCAATCAGCTTACTGAAGTGCTGTTTAGTGTTCCAAGGCATAAGTGGCCTGTCGTTTGTTTTAGGGACAAAACACGTATGTTCATAAAGTTTGGTCAGGCACAAGCCATAGTACTGTTGGCCACAAGTTCAATATAAACGAATCAACTGTATATTAAGTTAGATATCATTGGACACAAACACACTGAAACAAGTTTACTTATATCAGTGGACAAAAGTATTGTGACTAGAGGTTTGTAGGAACCTAACTTTCTATTTCCATTGGGAGCAAAGGATCAGTATTCATTAGTAAATTCAGTGTTCATGGCAACTTTATGGAATATAACTATTGCAAGTTATGAGAAGCAATTGTATATTTGTATTAATTTCATAGAAATTCAAGTGAATTCAATTCTTGATGTAATTTTTAAGAGTAGGAAATGTGGTAAATGCAACATTACTTGCTGGGCTCTCCTCCCCTCTCTTTTACCTTTGTTTCTCTTAACCAAGTGTGTTGATGGTTTCTCTACTTCTATGTCTCTCTTATCAGTTCCTTTTATTTTTTAATTTTTTTTAGAGAGAGAGAGAGAGCATGCAAGTAGGGGAGAGGGGCAGAGGGAGAGAGAGGATCTTAAGCAGGCTCCATGCTCAGTGGACAGTTCAATGCAGGACTTGATCCCATGACACCGGGATCAGGACCTGAGCTGAAACAAAGAGTCAGACACTCAACCAACTGAGCCATCCCAGCACCCCTCCCTTACCAAGTTTTTATATAAAGGATACTCACAAACGACTTACTTTTAATAGTCATTTTTAAGGATTAGAAATCTAATTAGTTTCTCATAGAAGTATTAAATCATCATCTATTTATCATTTTTCTACTGTAAATTATGTCTAGTTGATTATGCTCTGAAAGAAAATGGATTTTGCTTTCCTTCATTTATTCATTACTTACTTGCCTACCAACTACTTTGAGTTGAAGTGACTATTCAAATACCTTGCCAATTTTTAATGGTATTGTGTGCTTTTTATTATTTAATTGTAAAAGTTCTTTTTATATCACCTGGATACCAATATTTTGTTAGATATATGTTTCTTTTTTTTTTTAATTTTTTTTAACATTTTATTTATTTTTGAGACAGAGAGAGACAGAGCATGAAGGGGGGAGGGGCAGAGAGAGAGGGAGACACAGAATCGGAAGCAGGCTCCAGGCTCCGAGCCGTCAGCCCAGAGCCCGACGCGGGGCTCGAACTCACGGACCGCGAGATCGTGACCTGAGCCGAAGTCGGACGCTCAACCGACTGAGCCACCCAGGCGCCCCTAGATATATGTTTCTTTAACATTTTATCCCAGTCTGTGGATTTTATTTTCACTGTCTTAGTGTCTTCTGAATAAGCTAGAGCTTTATATTTTGATGAAGTCTTATTTATCAATTTTCAAAATGATAAATACTTACACTTTTCTGTTCTCTGAGAAATCTCAGCCTAGCCCAAGGTGACAGTGTCATTCATCTACATTTCCCTCTACAAGTTTTAGAAGTATTTATTTACATTCAAGCTTATGTTTAAATCTATTATTCAAGTTAATTTTTAAGTGTATTGTGAGAAATGGGTAGAGGTTTATTAATTTTTAGAAATGAATGTCTAATTGTTCCAGAACCACTTGGTAAAAATCCCATTTTTTTCCCACTGAATTGGCTTTTTCAATATTCAAACATCCTTATACATGGGTCTATTTCCAGAGTTAACTACAGGTCTTGCCTTTTGACCATATGATACCATTTATGTTTATAGTAAGTATTGAAATCCCAATCAATGTCATCTCATAAATTTTTAAGTTAATTTTGCTTTACCTATTCTATCAACTTATCAATCAAATGAGTGCACTTTGATATGTCTGTTGTGTCATATATATATATATATATATATTTTAATCTTATTTTTTTTATTTTATGAGAGAGAGAGAGAGAGAGAGAGAGAGCGAAACTGAGTGGGGGAGGGGAAGAAAGAGGGAGACAGAGGATCCAAAGCCAGCTCTGCACTGACAGCAGACAGCTTAACGTGGGGCTCAAACCCATGAACTGTGAGATTATGACCTGAGCCAAAGTTAGACACTTAAGAGACTAAGCCACCCGGGTGCCCCTGTTGTGTCATATATTTTAATTTCTCTGCCAGTTCTAAATACTTAGGTTTTGTGCAGTTTTCTCACATAGTGAGATAATTTTTAAATAATAATAGTAATGACAATAATAATAACATTTTTAAAAATTAGTTTTAATTTAAAACAAAAATAAAACACTATATGCAAGATTCATTCCCGAGTGTATGTATGTTTGTGTGTGTGTGTGTATATATACATATATTATGTATGTATGTATATGTGTGAATGTATATATGTATGTATGTCTTGTATATATAGTATGTATAAGCTGTGTATGTATTATATATATACACTATATAGAGAGTGTATATATACATATAAAGAGAAAGAGATTAATTTACTCAGAAATATCTGTATAAATATAATAATGACATATCTTAAATTTACTTCAGTGTCCCTCATTCTAATAATTTCTCAAGTACATTCACACGTTCTTTGAATAAGGTTAAATGTCTTTTCTGTAGACACAACCCTATAATGAATGCCCTAGAATATATTGAGAACACATAATTTATTGCATATATGGTTTCATATGAACACTTCTCTATTTAAACAATTATACTACCTTGAGCATCACTTTATTTCTAACTTATCACGTTTCATCAAAAAGGTTATGTTTATCCCTTAATCTATATTTATTATATATCTGTAATTTTATTTAACTATATGTATAGGTTTTTGTGTATGTGTATGAAATGAAAATGGCTTTAACTACCATAAATATCTATATCTTTAGTCTTTCTTAACTTTAGAAACATGGTTAAAAATATAATTATGTCCAAAAATTCACATTGCTATAGCTTCAATGGGAACTAAGGGCATGAGGTAAAAAATAGATTTAAGAATTGTAAAAAATAAAATTAATAGTTTTAGCTTATTATTAATGTCAGTATTTAAAAGTGTTATTAAGCATTGTCCAAACTATCCTGCAGTTGATTATGCCTTACTAGTGAGACAAAACATAAAGCATAAGCACGATTTGAATTTAGTTGTTTGAAATTAACTCCAAAGGGAATGTAGATTTGAGAACAAAACCTTACATTTGGCAAAATCAGAAGAGAGAATCAGGAGGAGTTGTATGTGAGATTGGTCACTTGGGATTTGAGTATACCATTAGCGAAACTGCTGAAAGTTAACCGTGTTGAAAAAATGAATTATTTTCAGGGATATCAGCCTTTGTCAAGAACTACATTTGACACCCACTGAATCTAGGGTAGAGACTTTCCTTTGTAGTTCATAAGATATTTTTTCCATAAAAGGATCATTTTACTGTTAAAACAAAATTCAACTGACCAATTTTGAAGATTGTTTCTTGGCTTTATTCAATGTATCATGAATTGGGCAGCTTCTCATTTAGCAAATAGAAAGGAACTCTGAGGAGTTGTGCAAAATGGAAGACTTTTTTAAGGCAGAAGTGGGTGGGAAAAGGAAGTTTACTTACTTGGGATAGATTGTTTCACATAAAGTCACCTTCTGCTAGGGGAAGGCAGGGGGTCTATCAGGCAGATTATCTCACTAGTGTTGACCAGATAATTCCAGATTAATTGGTTAAGATTACATTTCTAGGGGAAACTAAAGCTGCAATGGGGTTATTAGATATTTAGTCTTGGTTTGATGATATGAGCTTAGCACAAGTGACTCCATTTGGGATCTGTGGTCTCCTTTTAACAATACAAATTTGCTCTGCTTCAATTTGAATGGTTTATTTTTCATGTATCTAAAATAGAATTTAAATTTTTTATACATTTATGTCTTCTTTTTTGTCAAATTTCTCAAAGTTATAAATCCCCAGTGCGTGATTATTGTTATTACCACTTTCTAACTTAATCAAAAGTTACCATTGAGTGGCTTGAGTTTGTCTTGTCTCACCAGCATTAGATATTGCTAGAAAAGTCTCTAAGTCTAGAAGCCATATGTGAGAAGTTAGATGAATAGAACCAGATAATATTAATATTTATGGTGATTATTGGTTATATCATGCTAACAATTGATTTTCTCTATTTTAGAGATGTGCAAGTATCTATTAGAAAAGTATGGGGTTAAGGGCAAAACCTGGTTCAATGATTTGTGAGTTATATGTTCCTGAGTAAGGTTCTATAAATTATATGTCTTGGTTTTCCCATCTGTAAAGCAGATAAAATGTTATGATCTCAGATCTCAGAGCTCTGTTGCAAGGATTAACTGAGTCTCTCTTTGAATGCCTCTCATTCAGTGAGCACTTGATAGAGAATAGCATTCTTTCTTTTTATTATTAATTATTAAGGTTTTAATTCTCATATCAATACAATTGTGGAGTTAGTTGTATTTATGTCACTTTACAGAAACAGGTTTGGAGAGGTTAAGTAATTTGTCCAGTACAAATCTTTTAAGAGTTAGACTGAATTTTAACAGGGTTTGGAATTAATTGAATTATTTTCCGTTTGGGAAACCCATGTATTTTTTGTTTTGTTTTGTTTTTTAATTTTTAATGTTTATTTATTTTTGAGAGACAGAGAGAGAGAGGCAGAGCATGAGCGGCAGAGGGGCAAAGAGAGAGAGGGAGACACAGAATCTGAAGCAAGCTCCAGGCTCTTAGTTGTCAGCACAGAGCCCAACATAGGGCTCAAACCCACAACCTATGAGATAATGATCTGAGCCGAAGTTGGACGCTTAATCCACTGAGCCACACAGGCACCCCCACCATGTTTTTTTTTTAAATAAGTTTTAAAATATTTGATTGTAGTGAATCCTAATGCTACCCAACCCCTGGCTATCACTTGTATAATCAGGGAGTGCTACTGGACTTTAAAATGTACTTGAATTGTACTTGAAATATATGTATGTATGCATTAGGTATCATATATATATATATATATATATATATATATATAGGATTGCATATCACTTGGATATATATATTATATATTGGATGCACTGGATATCACTTTATATATATATATATATAATACATATATATATACACACACACACTTATATACACATATATATGTATAAATATATATTTCATGTATATATAATACATATATTATGAACAATTACATATATTTAAATACATGTATATATACTGAATATATATTTGAGTGAATATTACATATGAATATATACTATGTATGAGTGCATATATATATACACTGAATATATATTTGAATATATGTTATACTACATGATAGCCCCTAAATTAATAGTTATCCTTCCCAGTTGGATACACTATGAGAAGTTAGCAAATAGGCGATGTTACCTCTCATTTATTTAGAAATTATTAGATTAGAAATTATTTCAGACTTAGAAATCCCATCTGGCACAAAACAACTTATTCAAACATTGACCAACTACTTCTTTTATTTCATTCCATACATTCTGGTCAACCATGAACCATCAATAACTCCTTTTGAGTACCACACTTTAACAACTTTTACATCAAGCCAACAACTACATGACCTAACCCATATTTTCCTAGCTTGTTGATGAGTATGCCATGTGGGACAGTGTTAAAAGACTTCCTGAGGTCAAGCTCCATTTCACTTATTGTAGATTGAAAGAATCAAGTCCATTATTCTGTCATAGTAGGAAATATGTTTGGCTTGACAATGATTTGTAACTCAAGTCATGCTATTTATAACCCAGTACTTTGTGATCCTCAAAGGGTTTGCAAATTGCCCCTTGGATGATAGTATACAGTATGTTTCCCCATTTAAGTTAAAGTAGCTAGTCTGTAGTATCCAGCACTATTTTTGTCCTTCGAGAGGTAGTTTCTTTTCGTTCTTAAAGCTTGTGAAAATGGTAATCAGACTCTGAACTTACATGGCACTAACTATAAAAGCATTTGTTTTTACAATAAAGAGTTTTACATATAAACTTGCTATATAATAAGATAGATGGATAATTTAAACAGTTTATGAATATAATTTGTCACCTTTTCAAATGATTCTACTAAGTATTTAAATCGGGTATTTCTGTAAACTCTCAACTGATTGTTTTATAATAGCTAGCAGAATACAAGATCCTAATTTTCAAATCTGTCCTTGCAAGTTTGAAGGTTACCTACCGACTGATTAGAACTGTCAGGCCTCATGACATTTATTATATAGTGTTCCTGTTAAGGTTGCTTATGAAACTATTAGCCTTTTCCTTCGACATTTGCTGTTCTGCATGAATGAGTATATTTATATTCCTGTAAACTTTGTATTGCTTTAAAGGTAGTTTAAGCAAAACTCAGGTTAAATGAGTTGCTAACAAGTTATCTTCATTGAATTGCTTTTGTTTACACTTAAAACCTATTCTATTCCCTAATGTTTTATTTTCTTTTATAACTGTTAATTTAATTTACAGGCAGTTGAAAATTTATCTATGGGAATTAGAACAATAATAATTAAAATTATGTTAAGTGGCCATGAGAGGATATGGGTACAATGGATACATTTTTAAAATTTGCTTTAAAATTATAAAAGTTTTACTCCTTCTCAGAGAGCTAACTTGATAAACCAAAATATTTATTTTTATATTATATGTATGTAACGAGCCATAATTTATGCCCTAAATAAGAACTTATCTCTTTTGCTGTCATATTTCAGAAATGATATATATTTATATATCACATATCATATATTTGCCTTATGGATAAGTAGGCTCGCATTTGTTTGATTAACTTGATTGACTGTGAAGGTAGGGTAATAGTTATATTTTTACTTTCTCTGTTCCATCCTTAAATTTAACTAAAGTGAATTAAAACAGAAATGCTTTCTTTTAAAATTATTTGCAAAACTATAATACACTAATATTTTCCTTTGAGTGACTTTGAACATAGAGGTCAGCTAGGGGTGCCTGGGTGGCTCAGTTGGTTAAGCATCTGACTCTTGATTTCGGCTCGGGTCATAATCTCACAGTTCATGAGATCAAGCCCCATGTCGGACTCTGTGCTGAGTGTGGAGCCCTCTGTGGTTTCTCTCTCTCTCTCTCTCGCTCTCTCTCTCTCCCCCTCCCCTGTTCATGCATGGTTGCACACACTCTCTCTCAAAATAAATAAACATTAGAAAATAGAGGTTAGCTAATAATTAGAAATCATGTTAAGAACGGCAATAGATTATAAATCTGATATGTATTTGTACTTCTATGAGTCAAAAATCTGATTTCAAAAATTAGAAGAGTATTTAGTATGAGGCTAAAGATTTAGTTCAGCAATCTGCTTTAGTGGAATATATAGTAAAATAATAATATGTGCCTAATTTTATCCAGAAGAGATTTGAAAATTAGGAGAATATTTCCATCTAAATACAGACTGATTCTCGAAATCTTATTTAACATTCTCTGAGGGCTAAATACAACATAAATTTTAAAAAATAAAAGTGGATCACAGATTTTCAAAATCATTAAAATAAAAAAGAGAAAGTGTTGAAACAGGAGAGTAGGACTTTCTAAGGTATTATTATCTATTTAAATCAGATCTATTCAAGTACATTCTACATTAAACTTTTCTCAGCCTAGCAGGGAGAGACTTTGCAAGGGGTCATTTCCTGTCTGGTAAACCCATATAATTAGAAACAACAGCCAAGAAAGGCACATTTCATTCAATGATTGGACCAATAAATGAGTTCAAGCAAATGAAAAGGAGATATTTAACCAGTTAAGACCAGGAACAAAGGAAAAACAATTTAGAAGTTGAGCTCAGAGCAGTCTTTTGGGTTTATGAATAATCAATTTTGGGTCCTTGGAGAGGTCCAAGGGTCATAGCTTCAGAACAACCAAAACAGATCTTTTTTGTTTGATGTGGAAAGAGAGAAATAGAGAATATCAGAGAAAGGATGAATTTAAGATTAGAATAGTATTAAAATGAAAAACTAAAATTGTCAGTGAACCAAACAGAGAAGGATCTACTCCAGAAAAAATAGGGATTCTGTAACTATCTTCGACTCTTTATTTGGAATTCTTCTACATACTTTGTTCATGGTCTCTCAAATTGTACATATTGTTTATTTTTATAGACTACAGTGTTGGATAAATTTGCTCTTTTCTAAGATTTACTGAACCAACTCACCACTTTATCCTCCAAGCTGTAGTTCTACATGATGACAGTACAAGTGAACAGTTGTTAAATTAAGAATCCCGCGTGATGCAGAGGGAGTTTTATTGATTTGTACAAATTCTGCCCTGGCTGCACCATTTAAGATGTCTTGTATCACTTTTGAAAACAATTTTGTAAGATTTCTTTATTGTTGAATACAACTACTATGGAATAGATTGCTATTTACAAGGAACAATGCATTTCTTAATCCGTTCTTTGTATTGACTCATATTAGTGACATCCATAAACAGAAGTCTATGACTTACAATTAAAATTCCTGTACAATGTGGTGTAGTTATTAAGGGAGAAGGGATTATTGCCTATATTGCCCAAAGCTCATTAGCTACCTGATGTTCAGAGATATACAAGCCTCAAAGGGTAGATGAACAAATCTCAAAGCTTGAGATAATTTCAGTATGGCAGATTCTATAAGTTGAATATGCTTTTTCTTAAGATAAAAAATTAGATAAAAGTAATGAATATGAATGTTCAATTTTATTTTCAAGATTCACATCTATATCATGACCTATTGAAATCTGAATAATTTGTAGATTTAGTGGTGTCAACATGGAAAGGCCAACTGGACATTTACTAGGAAGACCATGCAGGATGGCACTGCTCAGATTATAATTATCTCATGTTTTGTTTTCAGGTTTATAAATCCAGAAAAAAAATGCACACACATACAGACGCATACATATATTTATTTATATTCAAGTTGATTAAATTCCAATTGGCTAACTCATAATATCCAAATATCAAAGACATGCAAAAGCTGTTTTGCTGAGATATTCAGACATGAGATGCTCTGATAATACTAATTCATAACAAAATGCAGAATTGTTCCATGGACAAGAATTCTAAGGGAAGAGGGGCACCTGGGTGGCTTAGTCAGTTAAGCATCTGACTTTGGCTCAGGTCATGATCTCACGGTTCGTGAGTTTGAACCCCGTGTCAGGCTCTGTGCTTGACAGCTCAGAGAATGGAGCATGTTTCAGATTCTCTGTCTCCCTCTCTCTCTCTGTCCCTCCCCTGCTCATGGTGTCTCTCTCTCTCTCTCAAAAATAAATAAACATTAAAAAAAATTAAAGAATTCTAAGGGAAGAATCCATTGATTTCCTAGGCTCTTTAGCTTCCAAAATGATTTTTTGTAATATCAGAATAAATGTACTGGGTTGTGGTTTAGAACCAAGACTTTTTTAAAATATAATTTATTGTCAAGTTAACTAACATACAGTGTATACAGTGTGCTCTTGGCTTCAGGAGTAGATTCCCATGATTCATTGCTTATATGCAACACCCAGTGCTCATCCCAAGTGAGACTTTTTAATAAAGCTGGTGTGGTTTAATCTGGCTTTGACACATGCTAGTGATACGACTTTGGACAAGTTGCTTAACATCTATTTACCTCAGCTTTGTTGCCTGTAGAATGAGACTATTTATACCCAACTTCAGCATGGGTGTTATATGTTTAAATGCTTGTTTGTGGTAACTCACATATGAGCATCTATATGATGTAAGAATATACCTATGTCCTGGATGACTAGTGATGAATGTAAGATGCAAAGTGCCTTCTCCCCAGAAGCAAACAGAATGGTAGAGGAAGAAACAATGGACTAGTAATCATGGTAGTAAACATAATTATAAATTATAATGCATTTTATAAGGAAATAAATGGGTCCAATGAATAGCAGGAATGGAGATCGTCTGATTGAACCACGTGGTTAAAGATTGCCTCTATGAAGCAATGATATTTAAACTGCAAAAGAAGGGACAGGACAGAGCCAGCTTCTTTACCAGAAGTAGTTAGAAAAGTGGGATCTGCATAAAATTCAGTACATGTCAAGCAACTGGGGCAGTCAAGGACTTTGAGTGTTTAAGCATCTGAAAGGTCAGTTTGCCTAGTCTGGGTTGAGGGGGAACAGAAAGAAAAATAAGAGTGGGGAGAGAGAGGGTTTTAAGTAGGAAAGTCTCTCGATCTGACTTAGTTTAAAAATATGACTCTATTCACTATGTAGAAATGGTTGAGAGGCAAGACTGGAAGTAACATACTGATTAGGCTAAATACAAAGGAAATATAAAACCTCCCACATACCTATCCTTAAATGATAGCTATTATCATTGCTGAAACAGTATTTTACATATAATTAGGAATTCAGCATCACTATGACTTAGCTAATAGGCTTACAGATCTTTGACAAAAAGGTCAAATTATCTGTCCTTTTGTTTCCTGCTACTAGAATGCTCAGCAATTCTAGAAAATGTCATAATTCTGATATTGGCTATATTTAATTTTACTATAAACCACACTCTGATCTTCCTCAATCCTGCTTTCCCATTCATGTATTCACCCTGAGAATATTCCTTTCGTGTTGTTCATAGCCACGCACACAAGCCACATAGCTCTTCTCACTGAGTTGCCACTTTTAGCAGATGACCCCATCCCCTTCCTTCATTGAAAAAAAATGTGTTTTTCAAATTAAAACAGACTCAAAGAAGTATTATGTTTTAAGGTAAACTTTTATCCTTTCATCTTTCTTCTAAAAATCTTCCCACCCCCCCCCCCCCCCCACCTCCTAAGGCTAAAACCTTTCTATTATTTGTTCTGGGAACTCGTGCCTCCACTTATCTGCCATATTTACCATTAGGTTGAAAGCTATCACAGTACTGTTTTTAGAGGATGCAAATCGAGTGTCATCCATTTCCCAGATGCAACTTAATATATTTAACTGTAGTCTTCTGTCTCCCTTTCCCTCTACTCTCACTCTTATAGGATACTTTTAATTTAAACAAAGAGTATGATCTCTCTTTTTTTTTTTTTTTCAACAGAAAGAGAGAGAGAGCACATCAGCAGGGGAAAGGGGCAGGGAGAGAGAGAGAGAGAGAGAGAGAGAGAGAGAGAGAGAGAGAATCTTAAGCAGACTCCTTGTTCAGTGAGGAGCCTAATGAGGGACTCGATCTTACAACCTTGGGATCATGATCTGAGCTGAAATCAAGAGTCAGACACAACCAACTGAGGCACCAAAGCTCCCCAAACATGATCTCTTTGTATAAATAATCTTTCTATACCAAAATAAGATAACATATTATTTTGGCAGATTTTGTGTACAGGATAGTGTTTTTCCTATTTTCTTCATCACCGAGGTTCTAGAAAATATAGTCTATATACTCTGCTTCTAATTCCTCCATTCGGTAAAATCTGATTCTACTTCACCATTCTGCTCTCAGGAAGGTCATTAGTAATAACCTGTATTGCAAAATACAAATGTGTCCCATTACTTCTACTTTCTTCTGTTTTATTATATCTGACTATGCTGAGATGCTCTTTATTTAAGGGAAAAGGGTTAATAGTGGGCAGATGTATATTCCAAAACAGAATGTCTGGGTTCAAATGCTGGCTTCACAAATTACTTGTTATTCTTATTACCAGTTTTTGCAATCAAGTAAATTGCCGGTTATTTAAGTTCTAGTATTTTATATGCAAATGTGGGATAATAATGGTATCTATTCATTAACTTCTGAAGATTAAATAATTGAATAAAAGTACATAGTCTAGAACAGTGTTTGCTTCATTGCAGTTCCTCAATGGGTGTTCCTCAATATTGCTATTATTGGTGGCACTCTTATTGATAGTCCTTCCTTTTTATGGCACTGCTCCCTGACAGAGCTCCTTCCTTCAGGTTGGTAAACCTTCGTGGTGACCTTAGTTATCTCTGCCATTTGCAAGTGACTTGCCAGACTAGAAAACATTTCCAAGTTTTTCAAGCATAATGAAACTTGGTGAAAACAGGGGCTTCATCTATATCTGTTTGATGTTGTGTATGTTATATACAATAGAGTGCCTGGCAAATGGTGGGTGAAGTCATACTATCACATGCAGGAAGGAATGAACTCTATTCAGAATGTTTAGCCCAGAAAACTCTGATACAATCTCAAATAAAATCTTAGAAATGATTAACGGTCATTAATTTATATCAGCAGGTACTTGATCCAGAGATGGTAAGAATTGTTGTATCTCATTTCCTTCTTTGGTAATGAAAAGCCCCATTTCTGATGTATAAATTGACACATGGTTTTATTTTCTCTAATTTTATTATTTCCTAAAATCTAGTGTCACAAAAACTATTTAAATATACTTTTCAGTTAATTTGGTACATATGCCTTGCTAATTTTTATGATACATGAGAGTTCACAAATGCATAAATACAGTTTCTCATTTTCAAAATACACTAGCTCTCACTAGTTACTATGAAAGATACTTTCATGAAAATTAAAACAACTGTGATAACAAAATCATCAAACAAAATATTATTTTACCACTTGCTATTAACTATATACCAGGTAAGGTGGTAACTAACATCTGGTTTATTCACAGACTACCTTCCTCCCTCTGACTTCTACCAACATGGCCCTTCAGGAATTTTTAGATCAAGATAATGACTGAAGTACAGTCATCCATTGGTGGTTAAGTCAAAACTGATGTACTGAAGAAAGCCGAGGTACTATGTGAGAAAAGTATAATAGAAGATCCCATATACAGAAGGGTAAAGGTTGGGGGGTGGGGAAAGAAAGGAGGATGGTTGGGGTAGAAAAGGGAAAAAATGCAACCTGAATTGTGGAGAATTTTAGGGAGTTTTGAAATAGAGAGCAGAGAGATTTAAGACCAACTCTAGCTTCTATACATATGAGATACACAGACACAGGAGGGACAGAGAGAGAGGAAAGAGATATTAAGAACAATGGTTTTAAAAGGATTTGCTTGTGTTGTAAACAGAATCTTCCCTTTGAGTTTTTGAGAACCTTTGTTAAAGCTAAATGCTTTTGCAATTACTTTACATTATTGAACTGGGGTGTTCTTGAATGTGATTCCATGCCAAAGCTGCTTTAAAGCAATGGCAAGGCAGATTTTCCTCCTTATTTATGGTGTTGAAATAAATTTCTAGGCCCAAATGGAGTCTCTCTTGCACAGGGTGCCACGTCAGCAAACTGAAATTCATGTTCCTGTAAATGCTGAGCTGGACCAGAAATTCAGTATATCCAATCAGCCAATCCCCAAAAGCCAAGCCAACTCTAGGACTCTGTACTTATATCCTTGTTCCTTGATCTTTCTTTATAAATTCAGATTACCTAACCCCAACCAATCATGCTCTGTCTCTGCATTGTTGCTTCTAACACTATATAAAACTTGCTCTTGCCCAAAATCCCTCCAAAAGGAATGCTCCACTGCTCGTGAGATACTGTACTCCAATAATCCATGGTTTGTTTTCCCTTGAGTAAAGACATTAAACTCATTACTAAATTGTTTTACTTTTTTTGTTGTTGTTGTTTATTTATTTTTGAGAGACAGAGACAGAGACAGAGTGCGAGCAGGGGAGGGGAAGGGAGAGAGGGAGACACAGAATCCGAAGCAGACTCCAGGCTCTGAGCTGTCAGCACAGGGCCCCACGTGGGGCTCGAACCTATGAATTGTGAGATCATGACCTGAGCCAAAGTCAGAAGCTCAACTGACTGAGCTACCCAGTCACCCCAAAATTGTTTTACTTTTTAATTCGATGATGGAAACAATAGTTTAAGAACAAATAGTGACTGGCTCAAGAGTTAAAACACTTGGAATAGAATATACAAAGAGAGATTTGACAAATAAAAGTAATTAAGAGAAAGAAGCTTTGGGGGCACCTGGGTAACTCAGTTGGTTAACTGTCCAACTTTGGCTCAGGTCATGTTCTCATGATCTCATGGTTCCCAAGTTCAAGCCCATATCAGGAGCTCTGCTCTCAGCACAGAGCCTGCTTCATTTTTAAAAAAAATTTTTTTAATGTTTATTTTTATTTTTGAGACAGCAAGAGAGAGAGAGAATCAGAGAAAGAGGGAGACACAGAATCCAAAGCAGACTCCGGGCTCTGAGCTGACAGCTCAGAGCCGGACATGGGGCTCAAATCCAGGAACCCATGAGATCATGACCTGAGCTGAAGCAGACACTTAACCCACTGAGCCACCCAGGCACCCCAGCACAGAGCTGCTTCAGATCCTCTGTCTCCTCTCTCTCTCTGCACCTCCCCAGCTTGCACTCTTTCTCTCTCTCTGTCAAAAATAAATAAACAACAACAAAAAAAGGAACTTTGTGGAAGTATGGTTAATTTCTTACAGTTAAAGATAGACATTTTTCTTTTCTCACATATAAATCAAGTGAAATGTACCCAAATGAATTGACTGCCTTAGCAATGATTATATGGATACCTCCATGTAAAGGTTATGAAACTTTATGGAATATATTTTAAAATAAATTTTTAGGGGCGCCTGGGTGGCTCAGTCGGTTAAGAGTCCGACTTCAGCTCAGGTCCTGATCTCACAGTTCATGGGTTCGAGTCCCACATGGGGCTCTGTGCTGACAGCTTAGAGCCTGGAGCCTGCTTTGGATTCTGTGTCTCCCTCTCTCTCTGCCCTTCCCCTGCTTGTTCTCTCTCGCTCTTTCTCTTTCTCTTTCTCAAAAATAAATAAAGATCATTAAAAAAATTAATAAATTTTTAAATAAATAAATGAGTAACTAAGCAAATGTATACTATTAATATAATAAAGGGGATCAGATTTAAGCAGATGATTTTTAAATTAAATGATTTTTAGATTCATTATAATGTTTTCTATATCCATTCTATTAGGAATGGGTTTGAATTTATAAAAGAAATGTTTTTCTTAATTTTACTATGAGTCATTTAATGTATTGGAATAGTAAAATCTTTCAAATATCTTAGAATAGGTATCAAGAAGATGATACCTATTTTTCTCTCAGATTAGTTTTTTCCCTAGTTACCAACACCATTAATTTCCACCTCAGAATGGTTAATTAGGTGATGCCTTTCTCTCATTTTTTGATTCTTTAGTGAGATCACACACTGTCATCTTCCTTCTCATTATGAAACTGCTATGGCAGTCTTGAATTTCCACTAATTGCTGGTATCTGGATAGATACCATTGTAAGTTTGCATAGAACTATTCTTCTCTAGGTTTATCACAAAGAATGACTCAATTCTTTACCCTAGGATTGACAGTGGGTCTTGTTTCTTTCACAGTTTTAGTAGGAGGAGAAGCAGAAACGGGAGGGGTGGAGATCTTTGGGAGTTCTTCAGAGACAGGCTCTCTCTCTCTGAACTTGGTAGTGAGCAAGAAGGCAAAGCTTATCTTCTGGGGTATTTTTTTAACGGTCCCATAATGTTATTGGAAAAATCAGTAAAGCATCGGTGGGGGGATATACCTTTAGCACCCAGCAGAGTCTGACTTTACCAGAGTAACTGTCTTTTACGTCATTCAGTTATATTTGGCACTTGAAAATTATTTTACTTTCTTTGTTGTGTTTGCTTTTATAAGTTATTAGTGAGTGTGAGTAGATAAGAAAACATAGGGTCTACATATAAACACTGAAACTTTCACTGAAAGCCAACAATTAAGGAAAAGTTTACTATTACTTTCCCTCACAATCTCCTTCTACTGTTGGACTTTTTCCTGAACTGAAGTTAAATTGGGCTAAGCTGACCTTAATTCTTCACTTTCTATGATGTTGCCTACTTCCTACTTTCTTAATTCCTGTCCTGAATCAAGATTTTATCTGCTGGAAGGCACAGATCAATTCTATCACCTTTTTTATAAAATCATGCACAGATAAAATCCTATGGTTTTTAACTTTACAATTGATAAACTATAATGATTACATGGCACCCTAAAGAAATTATATATATATATATATGAATAAGATAAAAGAATAACACATATCTAATACTCAAATATTATTTAATTAAGTAATATAGTACTAATGGAGGGTTCTAATGATGTAGAAACCTCCACCATTAAGTAAAACAGGTGTTTGTTTGTTTGTTTTAATTCAAGTATGTGGTATGGTGTTAGAGATCATGAAAAGAGGGTCCTAATTGAACTGTCATAAAGGAAAATTAGATCACTTTAAGAATTCTTTAGTCAACCTACCAAAATTTAAGCTTTCCCTCATCTTTTCTAATTTTTATTTTTATCTCTCATTTTTTTACATTATGTCAGCCGGTCAGTCAACAAATATTTGTTGTGTCTGCTCTCTTCACTCATTGTGTGAGGACAGGGCTAGGGAAGTAAATAAGATGGAAAAGAGAAAATGAGTACATACCAAAATGAATTCCATTATGGATGTCAAAAAATATGAAGGCTCTGAGATATTACCCTACATGCAAGCCAACAAGTTACCCTGCCACAGTTTCCTGAATCCTGACAGAAGGCATGAGACTCCTGGGTCAGAGGAAAATTACCATTGTTCAGAGGAAAGCAGGCAGCACAATCTCTGTTTATATCCGTTCCTCCTGCCCCTCAAGTCTTATAGGGTCAATGTGAATGGGACCCACGTAGATGCAACACACACAGCTTGTACTACAGAGGAGGAACCCTGAGTTTAAAAAAAAAAAAAAACCTGGACATTTTTACTTCTTGGACTTTATTTAGATCATAAATATATTTTTTAAAAAAAACTAGTTTTGAGATATAATTTATATACCAAATAACTCATCTATCAAAAGGGAACCTTTAGGGTTTTGTTTTGCTTTGTTTTGCTTTTGGTATATTCAGTTCTGTGAAACAAACACCACAATCAATTTTAGAATACTTTCATCACCAAAAAAATTAATTCATTACAGTATTAGGTACTCCCATTTACCCGACCCCTTCCCACCGACCTAGGCAACCGCTAATCTACTTTCTGTCTCTCTAGATTTTCCTATTCCTGACATTCCATGAGTGAAATTATCCTATATATGGGTCTTTGTGACTGGCTTCTTTCCCTTAACATAAAGCTTTCAATATTTATCAATGTTGAGGAGCCTCAATTTTAGATCAGGGGCAGTAGTAAACCTGCCCAATCTTACCTGTAAGATGAAGAGAGGCTTTATCTTAATTATATTGGTAAGGAAACCTGTCTGTTCTCTGGTCTAGTGAGAGACAGTTTATCTTTGAAGGCTGTTTGATATTGATATGCAAACTTCCTTGAAAAGATAGTCCAGGACAAAACCAGATACAAGATGTGGGGAAAAAAAAAAAAAGAAAAAGAAAAAGAAAAAAAGAAAAGAAAGAAAGAAAGAAAAAAAGAAAAACAAGAAAAAAAACAACCTCCTGAAGAATTGTTCCCAAACAATCACAAGTAGACAAAATGCCGAGAAAGGAAAGGCAAGTTGCTACGAGAACACGTAAGAAGGGCACAAAACCCATCTGAGGGCCCCCTGAGGCTTCCTCAAGAAGTTGCTGTTGAAACTGGAATCTGAGAAAAAGATGATTAAGTGAAGAAAAGCAGGGGGAAAATAACTTCAGGCAGCAGCCCAGGACATTTTTATTTCTTTATCTTTACCCAGGTTATAAACACATTTGTAAAAATAACAGCTTATTTATATAAAGATCATGTACGAAGGTGGAGAGGCAGAAAATAAAAGGCACAAGGGTCAGGTATGGGTGGAAAGAAAAGCAAGAATGGAAGAATGTCATGAGGTGACTATCATCGCAAGTAGATGACAAGTCTTGCAGGACCCTATGGGTCATGATTGGACATTCAAATTCATTCCAAAATAATGGGGACACAATTGAAAGAATTTAAGCAGGAGAGAGGCATTATCAGTTTTATTTTCTGAGGAAAGACTCAGAAAGTGGTACAGTGTATAAAAATCTTGAAGAAGAAAAAAAAGGATTTCTTTTTTACAGAGATGAAAAAGAAAGATGAATTCAGCTTGTGTTGAAGTTTTGTTTAGTTCCTTGAATTGTGTTATTTTAAAAATGACAACTGATCCTGGACTGAAAATTTTGGTTACGGTGTTCTTAAGTGTCACCTATAGACCATAATACAATTATTGATACATCATGCAGGAAAAGACTGTGGAGTGAAAACATAGGACTTGGACTAAAGTTTGAGAAATGAAAAAAAAAAAGGAAGTAAATAAGTATGTGGCAGAGGAGGAAAAGAGAGGAGTCTACAGAAAGACATTGAGAGAGGAAAGAAAGAAAACCAGGGGATTGTGTTAAAATGAAAGGAAATTCAAAAAAGTGTTTCCAATTTCCATCTTCAAGCCTCAATCAACTAACCAAATCTTCTCTTATGTTTTCTTATGCTATCTTCCTTGTCTTTTGATCCACCCAATATCTTTCTCGATTTATGAGAAATTAACTTTAGTCTCAATTTTCCAAACATACCAGTTCAGTATCCTTTGCTAGCTTGCTCTCCAATATCATATTTTCACAGTCACATTTTACATAGTCATAATTTAACCTTTTTAGAAAGTTGACTGTTTCTTGTAAAAATATACCGATGTTCCCCTGTGTCTGCCAGAAATTCTAAGAACTCCTGTCAGGTTTGGGATGCAATCACGCCCTGGAAGATTCATGAGACTATGAGGCAGAGGTGCAGGCTGTTAAATTCCAAGTCTGCCACTTAACCTATAATACATCCTCAGGCATAAACTATGCACCTCGATTTCCCTGTATGAAAAATAGGATAATTATACCTTTACAAAGATTGTTAATAAGTCTTAGAGGGCCAATATTTAACATGGAATGGTGCATATTTTAGAAGAGCAAATCAGAGAGAGTGGGGTTTGGCATTTATTGGATGCCTTTTAAATGCCAGGTATCCTGGAAAATAAGGAAAATTGGTTCAGAGTCTGAATGAATTAGGTTGCTTAAAGTCCATGTGAGAATTTTCACTTCATACATTTTGAAATCAATAATTATACATACCTAAAGTATTATACATACAAAATCTATGTGTTATATATTTGTACCTACATCTACCTATATCTACCTAGTATGGACATGTGCTAGATAGATAAGCAATCATATATAAAATATGGTTTCTATGCCTAACTCTACAAACACACCGATAGCATTCTTAGTGTATGTTGAATGAAAGCTACTCTGTATTATTTCTGCTGTAGTTCATTGAAAACCATTAAAGAGAAAGGATAGTTGGAGAATAGAAACAACCATTGCTTAACAGTATGTTTTCAATTCTGCTCAGAACAAAAATAGTCTCAACATATTGCAGGTTGTAATTATGACTGGATAGACCATAATGGTTTACTTTGTCCATAAAGCCTTCAAAATGAGTAGTTCTAGTACTTTTTGAGTCAATTTGTCCCACTCCACTGGAGAACAGAAATACCAAAATGCTAAATAAACTAAGAGAACAGGACATACGCCAAATTAGATAGCGCCTAAGTGCTTTCTTCTGTGTAGAAGAAAATCACAACTACTTGTCTGTCCAGAAATGTTTCCATTGCCAGTTGCAAATAGTACTCAGCAAACTTTCCCAAAGGGAAAATAAGTCACTCAATTTGATTGACTAAATCTTCCTTAATGTTTAAAATAAAGTAGCCAGGCTACGTACCAATCTGTTTGGCTTATTTCCACCCATACCCGGTCCAGAAAGCAATGCACCCATTTATTTCAATATGCCAGCAATTACCAACCAGAGAATGTCTGTAATGAGACCATTAGTAACAAAAAAGGCCGTGGCCTGTTTTCTCTTCTTCTGCTGCTTCTAATGCAAGAGAACATTTCAAATATCAGGTCCAAGAACTGTTCGAAGCCAACAAACATTCAAAGACGTGCAGCAGGTGGGAGTACCACCTGTTCATGTCTTATTCCAGAAAAAACAATTGCCTCTCAGGTCCCCAGCTGTGGTAAATTCAAGAGCGACTTTGCGAGCAAATACTGAGAACAGCTTTCTTTGAAAGACTGAGCCTGTTAGGGAAAGTGATAATTCACATATTATAGGTAAAATGAAGGGTTAAAAAAACCACAACTCAGAACAGTAGGCAAAAGCGAAAGCCACTACAGGTGTGAATCTTAATAGTTGTTAATTAGGTAGAGGTTCAACACAAAAAGAAAACGAAAAGCAGCAGGTGTGGAGTATGTGTTTTTGCTGATATAAGGAGCAGTGTAAATATTCAACTCTGTGACAGAAAAAAACCAAGTTCATTTTTATTTTCACTGTAGTGTAGACTTTGTTTCAATTAGTGCCAGATGATTACTTCCTTTTATGATGCAACAAAGGTACAAAATTCTTCCTCGTCTAAATAATACCAACTAGGAAATACCAAGTGGCACATCTGTGTGTATTTAATTTTGATTCACTTTGAGGAGAGGGCAATTTTGCATGGATGGGTTAAAGAAAAGAGAAGGAAATTGTAACCTCGAGCACTAATAAGGGTTTAGTAGAGTCTTATAATTTTTCTCTGGATGATGAATTAACCTTCTTTATTGAGCTAACCTAACTTGTGGCACTCTGCATCTCTAACCAACTCACAGTTGATCCAAGATAATGTCTTCAAAAAAACAACCATGCCAGTGTCTTCAAAGTTTCCTATTTAATATAGTTGCAGGCTGTTTTAGTATATCTAGTATATTTTTATCGCTTTCTTAGCTAGGAATAAGCTCTTAATACAATTTCTTCATCAAACATTCTTGTCCATTCCTAAGTAATTAGGCAGTTATGTGTATTCACATTTACTTCTGGTGATGTGAATTTGTCTTTGCATTTATGAAATACTTTGTCATTAAAGTAATCAATATGAACTGTTATTAAAGACCCAGAATGAATTAACACTGATTACTGAGAAAATATTGTAAAAGCATTGAATCTCTACAAATATAGTCTGCACTACATCTATACTACAAACTAAAAAAAATATGTAGATACATATGGACTTGATATTTGAAATATGTTTTTAGTTTGTTTTTTATTTTATCCCGTGTCAGCATTTACAAGGCAGAGGATCTGTGTTCACATAAGGTATACTGAGGAATTAGGATGTACGGTCACATATGTATCATCTATTTCAGCTCAAAACAACTCTGTAAGTTAGGCACTACTATCACTATTGTCCAAACAATAAAATGACATGAGATATGAGACATTCAAAACACACTTGCACAACAAATAACTGGATGGATTAATGAATGATTTATTCCAAATCCCCATAATGCTTATGTCAAGACATGCAATCAGACTTCTGCCACTTTTATCGACATTCTTTCCACATGTTAATCACATTTTTTTTTTATTGCACCTATGCAAGAGGATCCTTTTGCCAATATGGAAGACAAATTTCAAAAAAATGTTTTGAGGAGTTGCTTCACACTCTACTCTGTAAAGTAGCTAAATGGGGCCCCTGGGTAGCTCAGTCGGTTAAGCGTCCGACTTCTGCTTAGGTCATGATCTCGTAGTTCATGAGTTCAAGCCCCGTGCCAGGCTCTGTGCTGACAGCTCAGAGCCTGCTTCATATTCTGTATCTCCTTCTCTCTCTGCCCCTCTCCGGCCCATGCTCTGTCTCTCTCTGTCTCTCTGTGTCTCAAAAATAAATAAGCATTAAAAAAAATAAAGTAGCTAAATAATCATAACCACCTTCACTTCCATGTATAATTGGGCTAAATGACTGGGATATATGATACTTGCTTGGGATTTTATGAAACATTTAACTAGACTAAAACTTTCAGCAGCTGTGGATTGTCTGTAAGATTGTCTATAAGGGAGAAAATGACACCACTTTTGCAGAAGTAGTTCAGTTGTCACATCTACCTGATCTGTTAATATTAGATGCAGCTAAATATTTTTTCAAATGTTACTTCTGTATGTATATGCTGCGTTAGCCCTTCCTATTGGCATTTGGAAACAACTTCATATACAATTAATAATTTAAGAATTTAAATTTAAGCCCAGAGAGATCTCCAAAACTCTTTGTGGAGTCTCTTATGATGATGTGTCTCTTTTACCTGGAAGAAGCTTACTGAGTATCATCTGTCCCCAAACATGGATTTTATGTCTCTGTATTTTCACATTTGTATGCCATAATGGAAACATTCTACCAATGACAAACTGTTCTGTTTAATTAACAGCCTGCTAAAGTTCAGAATTTGTAATCTTTGAAGAGCGTTATTAACCTTTAAGAATTCTGTGCTCATTGTGTAGGGCCAGTTTTGATGTAATATTGGAGAACTCAGTATAGTTATGTTCATTTCACTGACTTTACTATTGGCCTATAAATTAATAGATGAAAAATAAAATCGTATGGTTAAATAACATGAACATAATTAAACCACATAACCTTTTCTATTTTAGGAATGACATTTTGATAAATTGAAACTCTAATTTCTTTAACTTTTAGCAGGAAATGATATTGGACAGAAACCTTTATTCTTTTTCCATGGAAAGAATGTATTCAAACTTTTTAAATTTAACTTAAAAAAAGATTTGGAAGGGAAGATTGTTCAATCTGGTAGGACTGTAAACTTTATGATAAAAGGTAACAGCAGAATTTTAGTCATTTGATTCATTAAGAAACAAGAAGTGTTTCTCATCATGGCTATCAACACATCAGTGTCATTTTAGAAATTTCATTGTAGATCTTTTAAAAATTTGACTTATATAGCAATTGGTTAGACAGAATAGAGCCAATGAAATTGCCCTCCTTTAATCGCGTGCCGTTTTTTCATGGCTTATTTGTGCATTATGGAAAATATTAAATAGTGATGATACCTCTAATATTTTGGATAAAAAATAATTTTAACACAATTAAATGAATAACTTAAATAAAGCATATTTTTAAAATATTTAAAATCTTTATCCAAAGTAATGGGCAGATCACAATCATAAAATACAGTGAGTCATTTTGGTTTTGTTACTTTGAGCTGGCCGCAGTTTCTTCCTTAAAATTGTAAAGTTAGAGTAAATCACCTAAAGACATCTTCCAAGAGTAAAAATGAACAATTAATGAACAAACAATAATGTATTGAACTCCAAATATTATTAATTTTACTACTTTCATAATCCTCATAAGATCTCTAAGATTTAAGTATTATTATAAATCACATTCTAGAGATAAATGAACTTAGATAGCTTAGGATGTTCTTATTTTAACCCAGGCTTTTCTGTACTACATCTCCGTAAATGCTACTTTGCTTTATCATTTAATGTTCCTGGACTTTGAGAATGATATTCAAACCCTAATTTAAATTCTGAATTGCCAACAAGAATTGTGAGATTATGTTCTGCTCTTGCAGCCCTGGCCATTTATTTCTTTTGAAATGAATATTCAATAGGACATTCTCTTCCCAAAAAGGGCTGTTTTATTAATATTGAAATGTCTTCATTTTTTCTTTTATCCTTCATTCATCTGACACTAGAATAGTACTTATCTATTCTATGCTTTCAATCTTTTCCTCACATTGATGCATCCATCACAGAGAAGGGTCTCTATAGAAATTGTCCACACGATACATCCAGGCTTCTGTCACATAGCCTGATAAGTTCTGGAAAGGATGGAAAATGATATCTGCATAGTTCTTTCTGTTTAGATCTCTAGTAAATTGATATTTATATCACCAAGCCGTATTTTTCCAGCACTGGTACTTACTCTCTGATCATCTTCCCTTACTAAAAATGATTTAAAAATCATTGTTATTAATTGCATGTGCTTTTCTCTTTTTTTAATGTTTATTTATTTTTGAGAGAAAAAGAGAGAGTGCAGGGGAGGGACAGAGACAGAGGGGTGCACAGGATCTGACGCAGGCTCTACCCTGAGAGCAGAGAGCCTGATGTGGGGGCATAAACCCTGGAACCAGGAGACCATGACCTGAGCCAAAGTCAGATGCTTAACCAACTGAGCCACCCAGGTGCCCCAATAGTATGTGCCTTTCTGATTTTAATATACTTAGTGCAGGCAATACTAGAAATAAAAGATACTAGAAAGATTATACACCGACACTAAATGGAAAAGCTTTTCTACATATCTCAAGTTACAAGGTGAGATCCAAATGTTTTGAATGTGCTAATATAATCACACTATAAAATAGTATACATGATAATAATTATGGTCAAGTATTATTTTAGGACAATTTTTTTTGTTCTCATTAAATCCTCATTAGTCTGACATTCAAAATTAGTTCTGTTGATTGGAAATAGTACACTACTTGGGCTTAATAAAAATTTTAGTCATAATGTGAAACTACTTTTTTTTTAACGTGACACTACTTTTAATTAGACACATATTGTTCTTACTCTGGTAGTAAAAACAAAGCTACAAAAAATAAAGGTACATTCACCTAAAATGGATGTGTGAAATATTTTGTTACTATTACTGCCCGTTAGTTTTGACTTGGTTTTTGACAAATTTTGAAATACCAGTGTATCACACAAGCAGGGTTTTCAATCAGTGATTACTATAGGATGTATTACTTCCTCCTTTTAACAAGAATAGGCTCACAGCTAGTCAAGGAGACAAGCAGTAAAAACTGAGCAGCCATGTAATGCCCTTACTATTATACATATAGTTACTCACAAAGTGAAATTTAAAATACTAGCATGCATACACATTTTAGTTTGCATATATATTTAACAGCTCTGTATAGGGTGTTACTTCTTTCCTCTATTATAAAGTCTAACCAAGTGAGGAATCAGCACATTAGACAAAAGTGCTATTTAGAGTCAATTGATCCAATATGTTTTCTAAGAAATAATGAGATTTTTTTTGCTTTAACATGGGAATTCCAGAACATAATTAAAATATCAATTATAAATGGCAGAGCTCATCTTAGGAAATTAACTGTTCATCATTTTTAGTTAACATAGATAAATATATATTGCACAGAACTCTTCTAGACTTTACCAGCTCGTTTGATCGTGTTTCTTTCATTTCTTGCCTCTGACAGAATCTCTTCTTATAATATACTTGCATTATTTTGGGGGACATATCTTTTGATTTTCTTAACAATATGATAACCTTCTGCAGAGGCAAATTCAAACCTTTCCTTCTGAAGTGGTAAAACTGCCTGCAACTTTACAATGACAATTTTTCCAGGTTGTATTTAAGATTATTATTTTAAAAGCTCTAACGTTTTATATCAGGTAGAGTCACTTTCTTGTATAAACATGCACATTCTCCTGCACTAAAATGGCAATCTCTTATTTTATCTGTTTAAAACGTTTACCATTTCTTAGTAAGTAAGGTACGGATAAAACCCTAAACCAGACTGGCTGTGTACATTTCTAGGTTTCTATTTTATCTTGTTCTCGTCTGAATCCTCTTTAATTTCTTTGTAAACTGCCTCAAATTCTCTTCTCTGTCCAGTACAATTAAACAGACATTAACTAATCTAACAATTTCTTTAAATTAAAGATTGGGTTTTTGTTGATCAAAATTATGCCTCACCCATGCCACATTCTCAGTTTTGGCTGTTTCAATATTTTTTAATATTCTTTTAACTTTGAGATAAATAGATTGTTTTAAAACCTTTTAATGCTCTCTTATTATTGGTTTTCTCAATATGTATTTACTCTCCTTATATCTTTATGGCCTTCATATCACACACTCATACCTAAAACTGATGCCAATCCAGATGAAATAAAATGCAAACTTCTATTTCTTACTCCCCATTAACTAGAATTCTTTCATTTCTGACTCCTTTGTCCCATGGAAAAAGGCTCAAATTTCTTCATAATTCTTTTTATTAGCAAGCATCCCTAATGGTATAATACAAAGAACATTAGGTTTTTAGCAAAATTAACAATGAAGAAGAACAATAGTAATACCTAATCTATAAACTCTGTAGCCTTAAGTAAGAAGACTACTGTCTTATCTTTTTAATGCTTTGTTCCTCCCTTGACACTGAAAGTCATAATAATTCTCCTTTGCGGACTGTTATAATTCAAGGAATGAATCAATGACAGTATTTAGCAGAATCATTAAAAATCCATAGATACTTCCTAAATGACAGTTCTTTTCCCTTCCCCATTTACAACACTCACAGGATGCTGAGTTTCTGATACCTCCTGTGTGTCCAACCAAAATTACTTTGAATACTAAAGACCCTAAACGAGGCAATCTCTGGGTCAAGACTGCCATATTGAAGGCAGTCATTCAACAGAGGAAATTATCATAAATAGTTCAAGGGCAGTGCCACAAAAGAGGTGATAAAGCAAAATGACATTGGAGTATCATTTCTTTTCATCTCAACATCTAGGTACAGAGAAATCAGCAGAGGGATGAAAGGATTGCGAAGGAGGATATGATTCACTTATGCTCTCTTCTTCCTTCTTTATCCTATTTTCCTTTTCAGTCATGAAAACTACCAGTATTGGCGAGGGGGCATTTGGAACAAGCATTGTTGTAAACTACCTAAGACAGTTATTGTGGTCTAGCCCTTAGGGAAATAGAGTCTTAGGTACTTCATGAATAACTGTTGAGAATGAGAAAATGTAGGTTGCATTCTCTACCCTAACACTGCCTAAATGTGTGATCTTGAGCATCTCATCTCTACTCTCTGGGTGTTTGGTTGCTCATGTAACATCCACATAAAATGAAGGCATTTCCGTTAGAGGTCATCTCTGAATTCTAATTCTTATATTTTATTAGTTTTGAACCATTTTTATTCCTATCATAATGTCAGAGACAAATGAAGCCAAAGCATAAAATACAAGTTTAAACCATCAATTCATCAACAATCTTTCAATTTAGATTTTAAAATATACAGTTCATAATAAAAAAAACCATATGATATAGTAAGTGTGGTGATTATCATTATTTCACTTGACTTATACAAAAGATTATCTCACTTGACTTTTTGTTTATTTTGAAATAGTGGAGAAAAGAGATGAGGAAACAGGAAAGTGGTAGAGTTTATCTGTAGAGAAGAGTTCAGTAGGTACCGGGGATACAACGATTAGCTTTACAGACACTGAAATGCTAACTCTTCATGAAGCTAGCCATATAGCTTTTTCCAGAATGTGAGCAATGCAAACATCCAGAAGAAGAAAATGACAGCTTGAGTGAGTGGATAACAGTTGGACAAAATTGAAATTAATGATGATATATGTTTTCACTGAGTCCTATAATTGCCTGCTTTATCTGTTTGAATCTCATTAGTTTTGAGCACTTTCCTACTTCCTGTCTCCTTTTATCATTAGTTTTCTTTTTTCCCCCCTTATGATTTGCCACTATTTTTATTACTTCAATCTCCTCAGTTAACTCAAATAATATAACTTTTAATACACTTGTTAATTTGAAAGATCCTTTTCAAAATTGGGAGCCATTTTAGCGCTTCTTTGGAAAATAGTGATTGCAAATTAGTGGCTGTAATGGATAAAAACCTAAAGGAAAAGATGCAAAATACAAAAAATAGGCACATATCAAAAGTTTTATATTCAAATTGCAGTATCAGAAGGAAATATCTTAGTAACCGTATTTTAAAACTCACCTTAGAGTTATTTAAAAGATTTTTCGAATGTATTATTTGGTTTTACTTGCTTAAATGATTTTCAGCATCATAAAGAAACACTGCAACAACTGCAAAAATGTCTTCATAGTATAGGTTTTAAATGTATCCTTTTATTCCTTAATGTTCTCTGGAACACCTAATTTAAGTAATGTAATGGCTGATTTCATGCACTTTTTCTGACACAGCTGAAAGATCCAGATAAAAATAGACCAAAGATACACGAACAGTAAACTTGCCGTCTCCATTGGTTTCACCTAAAAGTTCGGGATTTGACAGATACTTTTATTTAATTATACAAAAATATATATGTCACCTTTGTGTCTGTTTGAGAAAAACACATTTCTTGTCTATTTGATAATGTTTGGACTAAAGTTTGAGAAAGAATGCTTTTTATACAAATATGGATATTTTATTTTCATGTCTGTAACTGATTTTCTGCTTCTATATCAAGGATTATCATTTCTCTTTTATTGGTAACAAGACTGATTTTTGAGGTTAATAGTATAAGACAGTGCATAAACTCAAGTGCAAAGGAGAAAACATCTTTTTGTTATATTATTTTCCATAAAATTCAATTTCATAGTTGAAAATAAATGTGATGAATTGATGCTGTTGCCATCTCTTTTATGTGTTAAGAAAATAGCTTTAAAATTATGTAATTATAATATAGGCATATTACAGTTTTGCATTTGTATAATAAAACCTTATATATTAGACTAAGTGAGTAGAGCTATTCTAATGAACAATTACCTAAATTAGCAGATATTATTAGGACAATGAAAGTTATTATTCATATGTTTACTATACATAAATGTTGTAACCTAGAGATTCAATTCATGTTGATAATTAAATTAGTCATTAGGCAGTGATTTTACATTATGGTGTTTTGAATATTTACGTTGCTTTATAGGTTATAAGCATTAAAAATGGTAAAACAGTTTCGAAACACATACACGTAAGTTTTTTTTTTTTCAATGTTTATTTTTGAGAGAGAGACAGACAGAGCGTGACTGGGAGAAGGGCAGAGAGAGAGGGAGACACAGAATCCGAGGCAGGCTCCAGGCTCTGAGCTGTCAGCACAGATCCCGGCGCAGGGCTCGAACTCACTACCGCGAGATCATGACCTGAGCCCAAGTTGGACACTAACCCGGCTGAGCCACCCAGGTGTCCCTAAGTGTTCATTTGATAGCCATCCTCTGATAGACCCTAAAAGATCATGATAGGATTAGTTTACCATGCATCTGAATTAACTCATCCTATAGTATATGGATATTTCTTAAAAGTTTTTGAGCAGAAAGATGGTCATAATTAATTAAACTTTGTACTAGATAGAGCACTCAAGTGTCAAGGATGATAATGAAGTAATGTACTGAAGACAAGGAGTAGTAGTAAGACATTGACATAGTCAGGTCAAGAGCTGAATCAAGACAGAAATAAGAAGGTTATATTGGAATAAACAAGAAAGTAAAAAGGGGTTACAGTTCTTCTAAGATCATTCACACAGACTGGTTGAGTCTCACTTCCAAGATCAGCCCAGGAGAAATTAAAGAACATGGAAACATGGTTTTCAGCGACCGACAAAAACAACGAGTAACAGCAAGACTAAACCCACCAACTTTTGAGAAGACAAGTAGAGAGATTAAAAGCTATCTTGGGCACCTGGGTGGCTCGGTCAGTTAAGCATCTGACTTTGGCTCAGGTCATGATCTCCTGGTTCGTGTGTTTGAGCCCCACGTCGGGCTCTGTGCTGACAGCTCAGGGCCTGGAGACTGCTTCAGATTCTGCGTGTCCCTCTCTCTCTGCCCCTTCCCTGCTTGTGTTCTGTCTCTCTCTCAAAAAATAAATAAACATTTAAAAAAAGAAGCTGTCTATTAAAAGTTTGTGTTGGGAGGTTATGGGGGAAAGTAAGGCATGGTTGGTAATCGGGGAGACAGCAGAAACAGAAGTGAAAGGAATGGTTGAAGAAATATTGTTGAAATCTAGTCTCTGCCTGAATCTACCCTCTCTCCTTCATAGTCTGGAAATTCAGTCTGGGCATTAAATTGCCACAGCACAGGGCTCATTTCTGAGGGATCATTTTCTTTTCTTGCCTAATGTTCGGTGCCTTCAAAACTTTTGTTTCCCCTCTATTTTTGTCTGACTTTTTTAGTTGTTTTAAGCAAGTGACTATATCTGACCCCTGTAACTGTCTTGCATGGAAAAGCAGTCACATTAGAAATTGATATTTTATTTTCTATGGGAGGGCTAGACAAACTTTTTCTATAAAGGGACAGATTGTAAATATTTCCATCTTTATGGGCCACACAGTTCCTTTGACAACTATTCAGCTCTGCCATATTAGTGCAAAAACAGCCAAAGACAATATGTAAATGACTGGCATGGCAGGATATGGTTTATAGTGGGCCAGAACAGCTTGCTGAACCCTGTTTTATGACAACCACTAAAATGTTGGAAACAGTACATAACTTAGAAACTAATGGAAGTAAAATAATAAAATGAGAGAGTAAATTTTGAAATGCAATTCCAGAGGAAGCCAAACTTTGTTCTTTAACAAATGAAAATTAGAGGGGCGCCTGGGTGGATCAGTCAGTTAGGTGTCCGACTTCAGCCCAGATCATGATCTCATGGTTCATGAGTTCGAGCCCCGTGTCGGGCTCTGTGCTGACAGCTTGGAGCCTGGAGCCTGACTCAGATTCTGTGCCTCCCTCTCTCTCTCTGTCCTCTCCTGCTCACACTCTGTCTTTCTCTCTCTCTCTCTCAAAAATAAATAAACATTAAAAACAATTTTAAATGAAAATTAGAACATAAAAGGACAATTAGAAGGCACATAAAAAGACAGATTTAAATAAAACATATCTGAAATGACATTAAGCATGTATGCACTGAGTGATCTATTTAAAAGACAACATCTGACTCTTGATTTCAGCTCAGGTCGTGGTCTTGGTTCGTGAGATCAAGCACCAGCGTGGACTCTGAGTGTGGAGCCTGCTTGGGATTCTCTCTCCCTCTGCCCCTCTCTCCTGCTTTCTTTCTCTTTCAAAATAAATAAACTTAAGAAAAAAAGCTATATACTGGTTGTGACATGTAAAAGATATACAGAAATTTTACCTTTGAATAATGGGAAAAAGATAGACTTTGCAAAAGTGAGTAAAGGGAAGGTTCTGTAACTGTATTGGTAACAGACAACATAGCCTAAAGGGGAGAATAATTAGAGTGACTTCGTATTGATAAAAAGTTTAAGATTTCTCGATATATGTAAACACTTTAAATTTGCATACCTCTAGCAATATGATCTCAAAATGTATGAAGCATATTTCAACAAAGCTACAAGGAGAAATAAGCAGATTCACAAAGTAGGAGATGTTAACACTAACACTACTCTCAGCACTTGGTGAAATAAACAAGCAAAACAAAAATTCATCAAACAATCATAATAATGAAAATAAATGACTAGTGTAAGAAACCATTTTCAGGAGTATTATAAACCCACAAAACTTGAATGAAAGAAGAGAGAAAAGAAAACTATTATATAATTCCAATAAAAATTCCATTTCCTAGAAGGAAGACAAAATTAAATCAAAAATTTTAAAAAGCACAAGATTAGGGTAAAATCCTAGATATTTGTGATGTGGCGCTTGGGGTAGGAAGACCGTGCATTTCTGCAGTCTGAACACATGTCCTCCTGGTACCCTAAAGAAGTATCGTATATCGACAGCCCACAAACCTTCAGTGCACAGAAAAAGAATGTGGAGAAGCATTTGGACCCCTGATCATGTTAATCACAAAACAGAATACTTAGGTTCACAGGTTGCCCTGTACCAGAACCTGTACTAGCAATCTCCCCGTTGGCTGAGGTGCCCAAGTGGTATTTCATAAATTTTTTATATGTGTTTTTTTCTGAAAGGTAGCGCCTTTTAAAACATGGGATCGGGGCAGTCGCCACCCTTGCCCAGGGCAGAGGACAATATTGTTCTAAGAATATAGAAGCAAAAGCAGATAGGAAAAGGAAGGTAATTAAAGAGGCTTGTGAGTGTTCTGTAACAGTTGTGTAGAGAATGTTGGATATCTTAGATTGGAGAAGATGCAGATTTATAAACCATCCTGCTGTGAGGTTACTGAAGCTTAAGCAGGCAGGTGTGATGAAAACAATGTAGGCTGAGTAGACAGCAGAGCTGAAGACAGCTGTAAGGGGCACCAACATGGAAGAGGCAAAAGGCGGAAGAAAACTCCTTAACCGTGAGTTACGTAAGCAAGATATGAAAGCAAGAGTTGTAAGAAGAGAACAGAGTTCCTGGAAAACTAAAATAAAGATAATAAAACTTCCTGTTCTGAAACTCGCAATGATCAGCAATCTCAAATGCTGTAGAGAGACTGCCATGAGGACTGACAATTGCCCACCAGAGATAGCACATAGTCACTAGTGAACTAAATGAGATCACTTACATTAAAACACTGAATTTATACGACAGGTTTTGGTGTTTTGATGAGTAAATGAGATAAGAGGAGCAGAGGTGTTAGGAACAAAAAAGTAGAAACATGTATATGTTTGAGTGTGTCAAACATATGTATGATGTGTGTCCGTGTGTGAGTGTGCATGTGTGTGTGTATGTGTGTGTGTGTGTGTGTTTATGTTTCAAATGTAATAATATTGAGAACATTTTTATTTAAGATTAATGAGAACCAGATGAAAACCCTCAGTGACATGTAAATCTCCGGAGGGCAAAAGTTCTGTCTCCTTGATCAGAAGAAGCTGATGAAATAATTCTGACATGTGTCATTTGATCAACCCTTTATTTAGACAGATGAAATGTCCTAGATTACACAATTATCTAAAATTCATTAAATCTGAGACTCTGCTGGTTATGAGATAAATCATCATTTTATATGTCACTAGGGAAAACATAATACTGTCAAACTATTTCACAATACTGTTGTAACACTTACAATTTTCATTAAATATTCACTGAAAAATGGAGTCCTTTAGAATAGATTTTTATGATGTATCACTTGTAACTCTATGAAGAAGAAAATACATGCAAATTAAGCTGTTTAGAGTAGACCTAAAATACTCTTTACATTCAGTAACTATATCTTCCAAAATGCTTTTCAATTCAGGATTTCTAAAATCTGTGTTTTATCATACGGCATCATTTGCTGTGCCTTCTGGGTATAGCCACCACTCTTTCTCAAAGAGTTCTCTATTATTCTGCACCGGACCTGCCTAGAAGCCATTTATATAAAGTATAATGTACACTGAAGGAGTTGACCATTTCCTTGGTGATAGCAATTGACCACTACAACTTAAAATCAGAGCAACAGAAAAACAAAAAGTGATTCTTAAAATTGATGAAATGCACTAGGAAAAACAAAGCTGAGATATAAATGAAATTGTCCTTAGTTTCCACGCAGGGCTCTTCTAAAATATACCATACCTGATATTTTTGGAATCATGCTTGCTTTTCACATTTAGAAATAATATTAGATATTAAGAATAAAAATGTTGCATTCATAAAGTATATACTATTCATCCATTAAATGACACATTAAGACTTGGAAATATATTTATATTGAAAACATATACAAACATATACAAGTAAATATGCAAGTATATATGTATTCATATACATATCTGTACACATCTGTATTCATATGTATGAAAACGATAAAGGCACAGACTAAAATATTAAGTGTTCTCTCTGACCTAGGACCATGGATAACTGCTTTTCCTGTTTTCTTCATATATTTGTATTTTCAATTTTTTACAGGTCATCTGTATTACTCTTACAACATTAAAATAAACAGGATAGATTCTACTTCTAAAATTCTCACCATAGAATTTTCATAATTTTTTGTTATAATTTCTAATAATTTTAACTTCAGGTTTACTTTAGAATTAAATATTATGGCATAATATACTATAGATATTGAAGCTTGCACTTTCTGAACCAGAAATTTATTGCATATTTCCATATTGTTTTCTATAATTTTATAGTAGTCAAGTGAGTGATCATAAAAAATTTATTGGATTATCTTTTTCTTTGAAACAAATATATATTCAAAATCATTCAGGGAAAGTTGCACAAGACATAGTTCCTGTGGTTGTAACTTTTTGATCGCTAATTTACATTTATAATTATGCACTAAATAACTCAAAGTACAGAATAATAGTCACATAATGCAAATAACTGCAGGGACATATTAACCATTGTTATGCATTTGCACTTCATGCTATAATATTAAAGATGTGTGGGACTGAAAGTATATACTGTATAAACATTTTTGAGTCTTTGTTAGTAGACACTTTGTTGTTCACTGAACATGGAATTTTCATTTGTGTGAGTGTTTGCATACATATTTTAAAATTATCTGTTTTTTACAAACTTAAAAGAAAGCTACATAATTATTTACTTTTGTCTTTTCTATCACATCCTCTTCCCTCCTCTTCATGGCAACAGATTTAAGTAGTCAAATCTATGTAAAATTTACTTACTCATTTTAAGCTGTCTATCCTCTGAAGATAGATTTTCCAAAAGCCATCAAATTCAATGGCAAATATATATACTATTTTCACTAGAGTAAATATTTCAAAATCTTAAAAATGAAATAACCTTTTTTAGAACACAAAAAGAATATGTGAACATCCTTTCTCTGTCAGATAAAAACCATTTTTTTTACTCAAAATGATTTATAAACTCACAATGCATATACAATTATAAGAGATGAAGATGATCAACTCTGTATCCTTCTTGATGTTTTAAATTTAAAGTGTCTTAACAAGAGAAATATCACTGCTCTGCAAGTATTACTTTCTTACTCTTCTAATTAGTCTAACATGCTGATGAATGGGTAAATATTTTACTAAAGATATTTTTTAAAATATCACCTTGGAATCACAGAAATATATTTAAGTGATTTGTTATATAATAATACTAGTTACTAATCATATTTTACCACTGTGGGGGGGGGGGTGGCTCGGGGTGGAGGAAGTTACATGCTTATGCGTTGTCAATAACAGTATCAAGAACTCTATCAATCTTTAATTCTATTATCCGGGATGCTTGCATGATTTTCAGCATCCCCCAAATCAGTAAACGAATCTTAAAACTTTGTGTATTTCCACAGCACCTAATACTCTGTGAGTAGATAACAAGTATTTAATTAATATCTGTCCATCTGTAACTATTACTATATTTTATCATGAAAAGATGATTTTAAATGCAACTCAGTCTCATGAGTAGGAAAAAAGGCATACTGTAACTGTTCTATTAAAAGTTGTAATTACTGAAGGGGAAATTACTTTCACCTAAAAGATAAAGGAGGCTTAATATTTGCTTTCACATTGGCAGACTAGGCTATTGGGTCCAATATTCTCACAAAGGACAAATAAAAAATCCAAATGGGACATTTTTAAAAATTTTTAAATATTAGGAATAAAAAAGGATTCCCACAACCACTAATAATATTCAACATTGCACTTGAGTCCTGTCAGTATAGTAAGCCAAAAAAATTTTTTTGAAAGATTTAAGGAAAGCAGTGGGAAAAAAAAAATTATAAACAGATGATAAGAGTGGATATGGAAAAAAACAAAGGAATTTATAGAAATTTGTTAGGAACTAAACAGTATTTAGATGTAAGGTAGTTAGGTTGATTTACCAAATTTTAAAGTGCAAAACGATAGAGGTTTTAGACTATAAGCTGTGAGATAGTCATGATTTTGCATTTTGAGGGGATGGTTTATTTAATAAGACACAAAAAATCACAAACAAAATGATTGATAAACAACTACATTAAAAGTAATGACTTCTACAATCAAGAGATGAATGTGAATCACATTTTATATGAACTCACAACTATATGGTCAACTAATCTTCAACAAAGCAGGAAAGAGTATCTACTGGAAAAAACACAGTCTCTTCAGCAAATGGTGCTGGGAAAACTGGACAGTGACATGAAAAGAATGAAAGTGGACAGTTTTCTTATACCATATACACAAATAAATTCAAAATGGATGAAACCTACATGTGAGATAGGAAACCATCAAAATCTTAGAGGAGAACACAGGCCACAACTACTTTGATGTTGGCCACAGCAACTTCTTACTAGATATATCCCATAAGACAAGGAAAACAAAAGCAAAATTGAACTACTGTGACCTCAGCAAGATAAAAAGCTTCTGCACAGCAAAGGACACAATCATCAAAACTAAAAGCAACCAATGGGATGGGAGAAAATATTTGCAAATTACATATCAGATAAAGGTTTGTTAGTATACAAAGTCTGTAAAGTTCTTATCAAATTCAAAACCTCACAAATAATCCAATTAAAAAATGGGCAGAAGACATGAACAGACACTTTTCCAAAGAAGACATCCAAATGGCCAACCAACACGTGAAAAGATGCTCAAATTCACTCATCATCAGGGAAATACAAATCAAAACTACAATGAGATACCACCTCACACCTGTCAGAATGGCTAAAATTAACAACTCAGGAAATAACAAATGTTGGCAAGGATTTGGAGAAAGGGGAACACTTTTGTACTATTGGTGGGAATGCAAACTGGTGCAGCCACTCTAGAAAACAGTTTGGAGGGTCCTCAAATAATAAAAACTAGAGCCAAGCTACAATACAGCAATTGCACTACAAGGCATTTATTCAAAGGATGAGAAAATGCTGATTTGAAGGGCACATGCACCCCAATGTTTCTAGCAGTGCTATCAACAATAGCCAAATTATCAAAAGAGCCCAAATGTCCATCAACTGACGAGTGGATGAAGAAGAGGTAGTATATATATAGAATGGAATGCTACTCGGTGATGAAAAAGAATGAAATCTTGCCATTTGCAACAACGTGAATAGAACTAGAGTATATTATGCTAAATGAAATAAGTTGGGCAGAGAAAGACAAATATTATGTGATTTCATTCACATGTGGAATTTAAGAAACACAACAGATGAACATAGGGGAAGGGAAGGAAAAATAAGATAAAAACATTGAGGGACGCAACACATAAGACACTCTTAAATGTGGAGAACACACTGTGGGCTGCTGGAGGGAAGGTGGGTGTTATATGTAAGTGGTGTAAGCACTGGGTGTTATATGTAAGTGAGGAATCACTGGGTTCTACTTCTGAAACCAATACTATACTGTATGTTAACTAACTTGAATTTAAATAAATAAAATTAAAGAAAGAAATCCATACTAAGTAAAAGAAAAGTAAGAATTAAAAGAGAAAATCTGAGAAGGTGTAAGAGAAAATAAAAAATTCTAGCTCTTTGATGGTCACATCCTTTTTATAATGGCCAATCGCTGATACCTTGATTTCATGAATGAGACTCAAGAGCAAGTGTATAAAGTGGGCAGTCTTGAAATTTGGATTTCATATGGCAGTTATGTTACATTATCTGAAATGCCAGTTGATTAAGAAAAATACATTTTTTAGCTTTGACTACCATGTAATGGACAGGTAACTATTATACCGTTGTTAAACCTAATAGATACCGCTTATTGGAAATACATTTCTTACAACTCAGCAATATATGATTGAGTATGTATTTATTACAGAAATGTTGAAACTCTATCAATTTGTGCCAAAAACACATCTCTGTTCATTTGAATTTCATAAGGCTGAAGATACTGTCTCAGATGGACTATGATTAAATCCACAATAAGTATCTCTGTGATAAATGATGACCCAAAAAGACAAAAAACAAACAAAAAAACCCCCAAACAACAACAACAACAAAGGAGAATACTGATGGTGGACTTAATAACTCAAGAGAGTGCAGGAAAGAGCAAGTACCTGAATCACATTCCAAGTCATTAACAAGGGCCAGCTATGCAGTCTCTTCTCTGGATTCAAGGAGAAAAACAGACACAGAAAGACTTTCTACACTGAACCTCAAAAAAACGAATGAAAATCCTTGTCAAAAAACCCAGCAGTATTACTGACTAAATTACAATGTATTTTGCACTTCGATCACACAGACTGAAGTGTGTGATTAAACACTTGAACCACACTTTTACACTCAGTCCCCATATCATGCTTGCTCATTGATCAAATCATGTCAAATTATTATATATTACAACTTAAGTTAAAGAATCATAGTTTTCTCTCGTGTAGGATTAGGTCACATTTACATGAAATCTCATGCCACTCTATGTTTTTTCAATTATCAAACAATACAAAGCTGTTTGACATACTCTAAAAAAAAAGGCACCACAAAATATGACAGGATACAGATGGACAGAAGATACGGCAAAACATAAATTATTAAGTAATATAATCATGAATACATAAAGAAATTATCTTAGTTAATACAGAAAATTCAAGGAGAGATACCTATGGGGAAAATAAATCAAATGACTTAAAAAATATTTTCCTGGGGTGCCTGGGTGGCTCAGTCGGTTAAGCGTCCGACTTTGGCTCAGGTCATGATCTCGCGGTTCGTGGGTTCGAACCCCGCGTCAGGCTCTGTGCTGACACCCCGGAGCCTGGAGCCTGTTTCGGATTCTGTGACTTCCTCTCTCTCTGGCCTTTCCTGTCTCTCTCTCTCTCTCTCTCTCTCTCTCTCTCTCTCCTTCTCTCTCAAAAGTAAATAAACATTAAAAAAATTAAAAAAAAATTTTTCCTAAAGAAAGTGTCCAACTGACCAATAAACCTGAAAAGGTAGCCAACTTTTATCATAATGTATTCAATCAGTTATGTTGGGTAGTTACTAAGGCTCTCAAAATACTGCATTTTTGTGTCATGGTAGATTTTCATTACTGTTTTCTTTAAGATCTTAAGGGAAAAAAGAGAATAAAGGAGGAAAACAAAGTGAATGGGAGGAAAAGAACAATGGCAATGATAAGAATGAAAGAAATGGACGATGATCACATGCAAGCTAGGTACTATAAGTCCAACAAAACATCCACATGACATATATGCTTATTTCTCATTGGACATAATTGAGTGGCGTGACAAATGCAAGCATCAAGGGAAGGTGACACATCTATTCCTTATGCTAAAACCTATAAAAATTTAGATTTCTTTTACTATGGAGAAAGGGAAAACAGATACAGAGGGTAAGTAAATAGTTGATGTTATAAATTATGTAATTTCCCAAAAGTTTACAGGTATTTATATTTTTAAACTGTGCTTCTAGCCCTTATTAGAAATATGTGGATCTTGACTGGTTAATTTTTGCCTTGGATCAATCTGTGATCCGCTCATTGTTCTATCACACATAGCTTTTTTAATGAAGAGAATAAAATACATATTTTGAATTTGCATCTGTGTAATGTAGCCATTTATGCTGCATGTTTTCTCCCTTGTTTATAAAAAGAAGTTATCCTATTTTGCAAACTTCACAAATGAGTAAGAATGCCAAATATTTTATTTAATTAATGTTTTTTATCTCAATGTTTGATTTACTGATTTTATGCATTATTTATAGAATGAAAATAGATATACTATTTTTTTAATGTTTCTTTAATAATGTATAAACAGACATTATCCCATTTCTGTTAGGATCCTATATTATTTCTTGATAATATCAAGAAAGCAAGGCTAATGCAAACAAAATAAATTCTCTAGTGATGTGAATATCTAAACAACTTTTATCCTCAAAAACTTGCCCTGAAAATACTCTTTTCATAAGTTTTCAGCATAGGTTTAAGGAGATCAGGTGAGGGAATTGTCAGAAGGTGGAATAAATCACTGTACCATTTAACCAAGTCCAGGTATGAAGGCATTAGTTCGCTCCTTAAATTCAAATTCACAAAACCAAATACCATGAGGAAAAAAGCAAAGCATTATAAATAATTTTCAGTATGATATGTAAAGATACCTTCAGTACGAATTGAAAGATTCTATTGTGTCTTGCAGATTGGTTTATATGTCTGCTTGAATTAATGACGAAGAATATTTATTCTTTTTTTTTTCTGATGGCTATGATGTCAGATGCTTTGCTGCCTATCCATTCATTCTTGACATCAGTTGTCACTTAGTGTCTCCAAATCATGTAATCAATCCTTACAATGCTGTGAAAGAATACTTCAAAGTAAAACTGATCAATTTTTAAGAATCAAACCAACATTGCACTATTGAACTCAGATTTTTGTAACATATACATTCACAATATGGATCCCAGCCATCAAATATTTACAAGCTTCCTGGAGCTCTTTATTAAAAGGTGCATGACTGTTGTCCAGAGTATGAAGAAATTTGGGGGCAGGGATTCTCAGGACAACCTGGAACAAATCCCTGGGTATAGAAAAGAATGTTTTATGAATACTATAAGTTGTTTAGTGTTATGTGGATCTGATTTCTATGGTTGACACCGGACGGGATTCAGATTATGAAGGGTTTTGAAAGTGAGATTCAAGAGATTAGATACTTCATGTAAAAGCAAAGTGTATGGCAATGGGAATAGAGAGAATAGAGAATATAGAAGGTGCAAAGATGTTAATATGGTTCATTTGTTAAATATACCAGGAATGTCACAAAGGGGATGGAGAGATGAGTGCATGTTTTATGTTGTAAAAGGATAACTTCCCCTATACATGTAAAAAAATACTGGAGATACGGGATAAGAAGAACGAGAAGTACAACACGAAAGCCACAATTCTGGTTTGGATACACATAGGACATACAAGTAGACAAGCATAGTGGAGTTGCATGGGAGTGACTGAAAGAGTTGGATGCAGGGAGAAACAGGACCAAATCCTCACTAAAGATATTTAAATTTTCTGTTACAGGAGGTTGATTGTTTTTCCACTGTGCAGAATCATCTCTATAAGATAGGAATTGGCAAACTGTGGTCTGTGGACCAAATCCAGACTAACACTAGTTTTTATTAATAAAGTTTTATTGGAACACAGCCAGTGTCATTCATTTACATGTTGTCTTTCACTGTCTCTGCACTACAACATCAGATGAGAGCGACCATTTGGCCTGCAATATCAAAAAATATTTACCATCTGGCCTTTTACAGACAAAAAGTTTGCTAATTGCTGGCCCAGGAAATGATTCCAGTTATGAAAAACTAAGCTAAAGTGGCTGGACAATTATGGTCTCACTGTCCAAAGTGAATTTGATATGTAGATCTGAAATTCAGTAGAGACCTATCCAATATCATTTGGGGAATAATCAGTTTTCTGATTCTGTAGTAACTATAATATAGACAGTTCTATTTATAATAATTATGTATATGATATACAAATATCATCCTAATATGATACTTTATAAATAAATATATTCATATATTTATATTCTGGAAATTTATATTTATAGTGTATGATGAATAAATAAAAATGTGCTTTAAATCAAAATCTCTTGCTTTGGTTATTTTTATTTTTTTCCTTTGCCCAATTGATCCATATGGAATAATTTTCTGCAATCAGTTATCCTAGAACATTTGTATGGTCTCTATAACTTTGTCAAGTTCAGTTTTCAAAGTACAAAGTCTTGGCCAAATTTATTTGGCTCTGGCTATGTTATCTTTCTGTTATTTCCTAGACAGTTTTGTGCAAATTCTGGAACTAAGGACTTGTAATTCTTTTCCAATTATGTAAAATGTCTGCTGCAACTTCCTATTCCAAATTGCCTTCCCTGTTTTGTGATAATGGTGATGATGGACAAGACTTCATAGACTAGCACTGGCTTTTTGGCAGTAATAGAGTAACTTTTTTGTTAAGTTTTTATTTTAATTCCAGTTAACATACAGTGTTACATTAGTTTCAGGTGTAAGTAATAAAGTAACTTCTAAGCTGAGAACTGCCAGAAAACGTCTAATCCCAAGTGATGTGTTTTGTTATTACTTCATATATAGCATTTAAAACTATTTTCCTTAACAGTATTTCAAGTTTGTGGTTTGCTTTTCTTTCCCATGTCAATTTTGTTAGTTTTTATACAGAAAAATAAAGCAAAACAAAACAATGGCTTATTACCTAAACCTATTACCTATTACCTAAAGTAAGATGTGATAATGTGTTTTTTTAATATGATAATGTTTTGGTTTTCCTATTTTAGCTGAATATGTGTTAAAAGTTTGCCATAATAGGAAAATGCATTTTTCTCATTGGCATGCTGCTCATTTCATATCTTAGTATCACTATATCCATAAATAAATTAATTTATAAAAGACTTTTGGCTATAAAGTAATTAAAGTAATTCTAGCCATATAAATATATTGGTTAACTGGTCAAATACTTGGATAACAACAGGAGTGTGAAACATATATTCTGTTTACCTATCCTCAAATAAGCAGTATTGTACTAATTTATAGGGTAGGGAAATTACTTTTAATCTACTCCATTATTCCATTTTGTAAGTTTCTATGTGCTATTTAATTGAGATAATGTTCATTTTTATTGTTTTAGTCACAATTTATACTAGGATATATCCAAATTTGTGCAGGCAAAAGGAGTTTATAGATTTGGTGAGAATAAATGTAGACACTAGTACTAACTTCAGATATTACTGTTCAAATTTCACTTATTGATAATTTTCAAGTATGAACTGACAAACCCACAAGAGGATAAATATATAGTATTTTGCCTTACAATATAAAACTACAGAACCAAAGAGATAATATAAATATACATTAATTTTACAAAAATGGATGAATTTTTAGCAATATATAAGTATCAATAAGACATTGACAATTACTTTTTTTAAGTACCATTTTGAGCAAACACTAACCATTCTGTTTTGCATCAGACATTGTAACAACTGTGCATATCTTCATAAATTTATTTCTTTTTTTTATATGTATGAAATTTATTGACAAATTGGTTTCCATACAACACCCAGTGCTCATCCCAAAATGTGCCCGCCTCAATACCCATCACCCACCCTCCCCTCCCTCCCATCCCCCATCAACCCTCAGTTTGTTCTCAGTTTAAACAGTCTCTTATGCTCATAAATTTGTTTCAATATGTGTAACATTTACATAATCTTATTAAAAGGCGATTTGGTTAAAAAATGGTTATTTGGTAGAAATTAGGAAGATGGCGGCTTAGGAGGACTCTGGGCTCACCACACGTCCTGCTGATCACTTAGATTCCATCTACACCTGCCTAAATAACCCAGAAAACCGCCAGAGGATTAGCAGAACAGAGTCACCGGAGCCAAACGCAGACGAGAGGCCCACGGAAGAGGGTAGGAAGGGCGGCGAGGCGGTGCGCTCCACGGACTGGCGGGAGGGAGCCGGTGCGGAGGGGCGGCTCGCCGGCCAAGCAGAGCCCCCAAGTCTGGCTTGCAAAAGCGGAGGGGCCGGGCGGACTGTGTTCCGACAGCAAGCGCGACTTAGCGTCTGGGAGGTCATAAGTTAACAGCTCTGCTTGGAAAGCGGGAAGGCTGGAGGACAAAGGGAGGGAGAGCTGCTGAGCCCCCTGACAACAGAGCTCAGTTTGGTGGGGAACAAAGGCGCTCGCCAGCGCAAACACCCAACTCTGCGCTTCGGCGGAGCCAAACCTCCAGCAGCGGATCTGACTCCCTCCCGCTGCCACAGGGCCCCTCCTGAAGTGGATCACCTAAGGAGAAGCGATCTAAGCCTGCCCCTCCTGCCCCCGAGCACCTTGCCTACCCACCCCAGCTAATACGCCGGATCCCCAGCATCACAAGCCTGGCAGGGTGCAAGTAGCCCAGAGGAGCCACACCACCCCACAGTGAATCCCACCCCTAGGAGAGGGGAAGAGAAGGCACACACCAGTCTGACTGTGGCCCCAGCGGTGGGCTGGGGGCAGACATCAGGTCTGACTGTGGCCCCGCCCACCAACTCCAGTTATACACCACAGCACAGGGGAAGTGCCCTGCAGGTCCTCACCATGCCAGGGACTATCCAAAATGACCAAGCGGAAGAACTCCCCTCAGAAGAATCTCCAGGAAATAACAACAGCTAATGAGCTGATCAAAAAGGATTTAAATAATATAACAGAAAGTGAATATAGAATAATAGTCATAAAATTAATCGCTGGGCTTGAAAACAGTATACAGGACAGCAGAGAATCTCTTGCTACAGAGATCAAGGGACTAAGGAACAGTCACGAGGAGCTGAAAAACGCTTTAAACGAAATGCATAACAAAATGGAAACCACCACAGCTCGGCTTGAAGAGGCAGAGGAGAGAATAGGTGAACTAGAAGATAAAGTTATGGAAAAAGAGGAAGCTGAGAAAAAGAGAGATAAAAAAATCCAGGAGTATGAGGGGAAAATTAGAGAATTAAGTGATACACTAAAAAGAAATAATATACGCATAATTGGTATCCCAGAGGAGGAAGAGAGGGAAAGGTGCTGAAGGGGTACTTGAAGAAATCATAGCTGAGAACTTCCCTGAACTGGGGAAGGAAAAAGGCATTGAAATCCAAGAGGCACAGAGAACTCCCTTCAGACGTAACTTGAATCGATCTTCTGCACGACATATCATAGTGAAACTGGCAAAATACAAGGATAAAGAGAAAATTCTGAAAGCAGCAAGGGGTAAACGTGCCCTCACATATAAAGGGAGACCTATAAGACTCGTGACTGATCTCTCTTTTGAAACTTGGCAGGCCAGAAAGAATTGGCACGAGATTTTCAGGGTGCTAGACAGAAAAAATATGCAGCCGAGAATCCTTTATCCAGCAAGTCTGTCATTTAGAATAGAAGGAGAGATAAAGGTCTTCCCAAACAAACAAAAACTGAAGGAATTTGTCACCACTAAACCAGCCCTACAAGAGATCCTAAGGGGGACCCTGTGAGACAAAGTCCCAGAGACATCACTATAAGCATAAAACATACAGACATCACAATGACTCTAAACCCGTATCTTTCTATAATAACACTGGATGTAAATGGATTAAATGCGCCAACCAAAAGACATAGGGTATCAGAATGGATAAAAAAACAAGACCCATCTATTTGCTGTCTACAAGAGACTCATTTTAGACCTGAGGACACCTTTAGATTGAGAGTGAGGGGATGGAGAACTATTTATCATGCGACTGGAAGCCAAAAGAAAGCTGGAGTAGCCATACTTATATCAGACAAACTAGACTTTAAATTAAAGGCTGTAACAAGAGATGAAGAAGGACATTATATAATAGTTACAGGGTCTATCCATCAGGAAGAGCTAACAATTATAAATGTCTATGCGCCGAATACCGGAGCCCCCAAATATATAAAACAATTACTCATAAACATAAGCAACCTTATTGATAAGAATGTGGTAATTGCAGGGGACTTTAATACACCACTTACAGAAATGGATAGATCATCTACACACACGGTCAATAAAGAAACAAGGGCCCTGAATGAGACATTGGATCAGATGGACTTGACAGATATATTTAGAACTCTGCATCCCAAAGCAACAGAATATACTTTCTTCTCGAGTGCACATGGAACATTCTCCAAGATAGATCATATACTGGGTCACAAAACAGCCCTTCATACGTTTACAAGAATTGAAATTATACCATGCTTACTTTCAGACCACAATGCTATGAAGCTTGAAATCAACCACAGAAAAAAGTCTGGAAAACCTCCAAAAGCATGGAGGTTAAAGAACACCCTACTAACGAATGAGTGGGTCAACCAGGCAATTAGAGAAGAAATTAAAAATATATGGAAACAAACGAAAATGAAAATACAACAATCCAAATGCTTTGGGACGCAGCAAAGGCAGTCCTGAGAGGAAAATACATTGCAATCCAGGCCTATCTCAAGAAACAAGAAAAAGCCCAAATACAAAATCTAACAGCACACCTAAAGGAACTAGAAGCAGAACAGCAAAGGCAGCCTAAGCCCAGCAGAAGAAGAGAAATAATAAAGATCAGAGCAGAAATAAACAATATAGAAACTAAAAAAACTGTAGAGCAGATCAACGAAACCAAGAGTTGGTTTTTTGAAAAAATAAACAAAATTGACAAACCTCTAGCCAGGCTTCTCAAAAAGAAAAGGGAGATGACCCAAATAGATAAAATCATGAATGAAAATGGAATTATTACAACCAATCCCTCAGAGATACAAACAATTATCAGGGAATACTATGAAAACTTATATGCCAACAAATTGGACAACCTGGAAGAAATGGACAAATTCCTGAACACCCACACTCTTCCAAAACTCAATCAGGAGGAAATAGAAAGCTTGAACAGACCCATAACCAGCAAAGAAATTGAATCGGTTATCAAAAATCTCCCAACAAATAAGAGTCCAGGACCAGATGGCTTCCCAGGGGAGTTCTACCAGACGTTTAAAGCAGAGATAATACCTATCCTTCTCAAGCTATTCCAAGAAATAGAAAGGGAAGGAAAACTGCCAGACTCATTCTATGAAGCCAGTATTACTTTGATTCCTAAACCAGACAGAGACCCAGTAAAAAAAGAGAACTACAGGCCAATATCCCTGATGAATATGGATGCAAAATTTCTCAATAAGATACTAGCAAATCGAATTCAACGGCATATAAAAAGAATTATTCACCATGATCAAGTGGGATTCATTCCTGGGATGCAGGGCTGGTTCAACATTCGCAAATCAATCAACGTGATACATCACATTAACAAAAAAAGAGAGAAGAACCATATGATCCTGTCAGTCGATGCAGAAAAGGCCTTCGACAAAATCCAGCACCCTTTCTTAATAAAAACCCTTGAGAAAGTCGGGATAGAAGGAACATACTTAAAGCTCATAAAAGCCATTTATGAAAAGCCCACAGCTAACATCATCCTCAACGGGGAAAAACTGAAAGCTTTTTCCCTGAGATCAGGAACACGACAAGGATGCCCACTCTCACCGCTGCTGTTTAACATAGTGCTGGAAGTTCTAGCATCAGCAATCAGACAACAAAAGGAAATCAAAGGCATCAAAATTGGCAAAGATGAAGTCAAGCTTTCGCTTTTTGCAGATGACATGATATTATACATGGAAAATCCGATAGACTCCACCAAAAGTCTGCTAGAACTGATACAGGAATTCAGCAAAGTTGCAGGATACAAAATCAATGTACAGAAATCAGTTGCATTCTTATACACTAACAATGAAGCAACAGAAAGACAAATAAAGAAACTGATCCCATTCACAATTGCACCAAGAAGCATAAAATACCTAGGAATAAATCTAACCAAAGATGTAAAGGATCTGTATGCTGAAAACTATAGAAAGCTTATGAAGGAAATTGAAGAAGATTTAAAGAAATGGAAAGACATTCCCTGCTCATGGATTGGAAAAATAAATATTGTCAAAATGTCAATACTACCCAAAGCTATCTACACATTCAATGCAATCCCAATCAAAATTGCACCAGCATTCTTTTCGAAACTAGAACAAGCAATCCTAAAATTCATATGGAACCACAAAAGGCCCCGAATAGCCAAAGGAATTTTGAAGAAGAAGACCAAAGCAGGAGGCATCACAATCCCAGACTTTAGCCTCTACTACAAAGCTGTCATCATCAAGACAGCATGGTATTGGCACCAAAACAGACACATAGACCAATGGAATAGAATAGAAACCCCAGAACTAGACCCACAAACGTATGGCCAACTCATCTTTGACAAAGCAGGAAAGAACATCCAATGGAAGAAAGACAGCCTCCTTAACAAATGGTGCTGGGAGAACTGGACAGCAACATGCAGAAGGTTGAAACTAGACCACTTTCTCACACCATTCACAAAAATAAACTCAAAATGGATAAAGTACCTGAATGTGAGACAGGAAACCATCAAAACCTTAGAGGAGAAAGCAGGAAAAGACCTCTCTGACCTCAGCCGTAGCAATCTCTTACTCGACACATCCCCAAAGGCAAGGGAAGTAAAAGCAAAAGTGAATTACTGGGACCTTATGAAGATAAAAAGCTTCTGCACAGCAAAGGAAACAACCAACACAACTAAAAGGCAACCAACGGAATGGGAAAAGATATTCGCAAATGACATATCGGACAAAGGGCTAGTATCCAAAATCTATAAAGAGCTCACCAAACTCCACACCCAAAAAACAAATAACCCAGTGAAGAAATGGGCAGAAAACATGAATAGACACTTCTCTAAAGAAGACATCCGGATGGCCAACAGGCACATGAAAAGATGTTCAGCGTCGCTCCTTATCAGGGAAATACACATCAAAACCACACTCAGGTATCACCTCACGCCAGTCAGAGTGGCCAAAATGAACAAATCAGGAGACTATGGATGCTGGAGAGGATGTGGAGAAACGGGAACCCTCTTGCACTGTTGGTGGGAATGCAAAGTGGTGCAGCCGCTCTGGAAAGCAGTGTGGAGGTTCCTCAGAAAATTAAAAATAGACCTACCCTATGACCCAGCAATAGCACTGCTAGGAATTTATCCAAGGGATACAGGAGCACTGATGCATAGGGCCACTTGTACCCCAATGTTCATAGCAGCACTCTCAACAATAGCCAAATTATGGAAAGAGCCTAAATGTCCATCAACTGATGAATGGATAAAGAAATTGTGGTTTATATACACAATGGAATATTACGTGGCAATGAGAAAAAATGAAATATGGCCTTTTGTAGCAACGTGGATGGAACTGGAGAGCGTGATGCTAAGTGAAATAAGCCTACAGAGAAAGACAGATACCATATGGTTTCACTCTTATGTGGATCCTGAGAAACTTAACAGGAACCCATGGGGGAGGGGAAGGAAAAAAAAAAAAAGAGGTTAGAATGGGAGAGAGCCAAAGCATAAGAGACTGTTAAAAACTGAGAACAAACTGAGGGTTGATGGGGGGTGGGAGGGAGGAGAGGGTGGGTTATGGGTGTTGAGGAGGGCACCTTTTGGGACGAGCACTGGGTGTTGTATGGAAACCAATTTGTCAATAAATTTCAGAAAAAAAAAATTGACAGCAGAAAACCCAGCCACAGACTAATCACCTGGAAGCTCTAAAATAAGATAATTTATAAAAGTGGAAAAAACAAAAAACAAAAAAAAAATGGTTATTTGAATCATGGAAGCACTATTTTTAAGTGGCTGAATTTAATGTAAAGGGGGAATCTCCATAGTTTGAAAAATAAAGTAAAAATCTATATTTGAAGAGTGGACTATAAAAATATTAACTTTCTATAAACTAGCCATGATCCTGACTTTATTTTTCAGTGGGCACATTAGTTTATACTTTCCATAGACAATCCATGTGTTAGCAGCTTCTAGGTCCATCTATTCAGAACACAATTTCAAAACAGTTTGTAAATTTTAAAGTAAGATTTTTAAATATATAAAAGTGAAAAATGAATACCTTTTACTGGCCATGATGTGATTAATACCACTAATCTTAAACAACACAAGCGAATGAGGAGTAGCGTTATTTTGCTAGGGTAGGCAGTTTTGCTACTGGTGTTACCTCTTAGATTCCTAAAGAGAATCCTTCAGGAGGAAGTTGATAATAGATAAAAAATTACATCCTCTTTAAAATATAAGCAGCTGAGAACAAACTGAGGGTTGATGGGGGGTGGGAGGGAGGGGAGGGTTGGTGATGGGTATTGAGGAGGGCACCTTTCGGGATGAGCACTGGGTGTTGTATGGAAACCAATTTGACAATAAATTTCATATTAAAAAATAAAATAAAATATAAGCAGCATAAAATTGGAACTATAATAAATTGAAAGACACAAACATTAAATTATACTGGTTTATTCTGGATATTGTATATATGGATAGTTGTAATATTACTCTTTACATAATTCTATATGCCAAAAATGTTTTATAATAAAAATGGAGTACTTGATATATACAGCATAATCCTTCAGTGTGATATAAAGCAAAAGAAGAAATAATTCTACAAAATTATATAGGCTGCCTGTAAAGATAGCCTTAAAATTAGCAGAAATTAGGAATTATTAATATCATAAAGAAATTTAGTTCATGTTATACATATATACATATACATATTGTGTTTTTAATAGATGCCATACTTTTTTCCTAGTGCTAAGAATTGAGCAGTGAACAAAATAGATAAAAATCCCTGTTCTCACGAAGTTTGTGTTATAGTGTAGGAGGATAGAACATAATAAGAAAAAAAAATTTAATGCACTGCATTCATTCATTCCATTAGGGAAATAGAAAAAATTTAAATTGGGAAGGGAAGGCTGGATGATAATTTTAAAAACTGAAGAGTCAAGGAAGTCCTCAGAGAAGAGGAAATATTTATATAAAGACCTTAGGGTGAAGGAAGAAACAATGCTGACATCTGCATATCTATGGAAATAGGGACCCAGTTAGAAGAAAAAGAAAACAGAAAATTCCTAAGGAAGGTGATCCTGAAGACTTCAAGGAGGTCATTGTAGCTGGAGCTGTGTGAGCAAAAAGGAGGAATCAGGAACATATTTCATAGCCATGAGAGGACAGACCTGCTACAGTCTTATAGTCCATTAGAATAGATTATTTGTTTATTGTTTATTTTGAGTGAATTGAAAAGCTATTATATGGTAACTAGCAAAGAATATCATGATTTAAAATATACTAACAAAATTATTCTGACTAATGAAATAGACTCTAGAATACTATGGATAAGAGAGTAGAGTGGTTTGGTCCACATTTAAGTGGGAAGGAATAAGTGATAGTCAGGCGCTAGGTATATACTAAGGGTAGAGACAACTCAATTTGTAGTTGTCTTGAACTACAGAAATTGAAAGAAATTAGTCAGGAAATATATCACTATTTTTGCTGCAAGCTATGTAAAAATGGATTTGCATTAACCAAAGTGAAAAGGAATGCTAGAGGGAAAGTTTTGGGACAAAATATTATGGGTAATTCTTGAACATATTTTTTGCATACAGGACATCTCCTTCTGGACATGATGGTATATGAGAAAGTGATTTTACCTTCCCTCCTGAAGTAAGCAAAAAAAAAAGAAAGAAAGAAAATGAAATGAAATATATAAAACAAAGGTTATCAAGACATGGACTATACCCAGAAAACTAGGAAATAGATTCCACTCTTTGTCCCAGTGTAATGCCTTGAGAGTATCCAGAACATGGTGCAGAGAGAGGGAATCCAGGCAAAGCCTCACACATTCACTAATTTGAGTAAAGGAAGCAGTTCAGGGAGACCAAAATAGCTAAGAATGATGGGACAAAGTACTACAGAAGATAGACTTGTACAAAGACGGCACTCTAAAGATTATCTAAATGTCCCTTCGCATTCAGCAAAATACTTCTTTTTTTCATTTATTTATTTAAATTCAAGTTAGTTAACATACAGTGTAGTATTGGTTTCAGAAGTAGAAGCCAGTGAGTCATCACTTACACATAGCACCCATGATCATCTCAACAAATGCTCTCCTTAATGCCCATCACCCATTTAACCCATCCTCCCACGGACCTCTCCTCTAGTAACCCCCAGTCTACTCTCTGTATTTAGGAGTCTTTTATGGTTTGCCTCCCTCTCTGTTTTTATCTTATTTTTCCTTCCCCTCCCCTAAGTTCATCTGTTGTGTTTCTTAAATTCCACATGTGAATGAAATCATATAATATTTGTCTTTCTCTGCCCAATTTATTTCGCTTAGCATAATACACTCTAGTTCTATTCATGTTGTTGCAAACGGCAAGATTTCATTCTTTTTCATCACCGAGTAGCATTCCATTCTATATATATACTACCTCTTCTTCATCCATTCGTCAGTTGATGGACATTTGGGCTCTTTTGATAATTTGGCTATTGTTCAAAGCACTGCTAGAAACACTGGGGTGCATGTACCCTTCAAATCAGCATTTTTGCATCCTTCAGACTTCAGAAGCTAGTAGTTCAATTGTTGTGCTGTAGGGTAACTCTTTTTTTTTTATTTGAGGAACCTCCATACTGTTTTCCAGAGTGGCTACACCAGTTTGCATTCCCACCAATGATGCAAAAGTGTTCCCCTTTCTCCAAATTCTCGCCAACGTTTGCTATTTCCTGAGTTGTTAATTTTAGTCATTCTGACAGGTGTGAGGTGGTATCTCATTGTAGTTTTGATTTGTATTTCCCTGATAATGTGTGAATTTGAGCATCTTTTCATATGTCGGTTGGCCATTTGGATGTCTTCTTTGGAAAAGTGTCTTTTCATGTCTTCTGCACAGTTTTTATTGGATTATTTGTTTTCTGGGAGTTGAGTTTGATAAATTCTTTATAGATTTTGGATACTAATCCTTTATCTGATATGTAATTTGTAAATATCTTCTCCCATTCCATTGGTTGCCTTTTAGTTTTGTTGATTGTTTCCTTTGTAGTCAGCAAAATACTTATTAATGCATGTATAGGCAGAAAGTAATGAAGGCCTGGGAAAGAACTATCTGGAAGGGTTAGAGAGAATTGAAGCTAGTGCTCACTCATTGCCTGGAAAAGAAACTCTTTCCACCAACCAGATTATAAAATCTCATTGTATACTGTTTAGAATACTCAGAATGGTCCTGCTATAGTAGCAGGAATTAATTAAAGTAGACATTGCTCAGATTTCATCTGACAGGTTTTAAAATACCTAAGGGAATTAAACAGTTTCCAAATTTATATCCACAGAAAATTTTAGAATATTTGTAGTAATACTAAAATATCCAGCACTTGAGGTGAAATTAATAACACTTATATTTTTAAAAATGTACAAGGCATGCAAAGAAGCAGGAAATAAAATTCATTTGACAAAATTCGCCATTTTTTCTAATTAAAACAACATCAAATGTAGCAATAAAGGAAAAATCTCTCACTTGATAAAGAGTATCTATGAAAATCCTGCAGCTAATATTTATGCTTAGTGATAAAATACTATATACCATACGAGAAAGAACAGCTATAAGATAATGAGGTCTACTCCCACAATGTTTATCCAACACTGTTTTGGAAGTTACAGTCATTGTAATAAGGCAAGAAAAAAAAATGAAATGAGTAAAGATAAAAAGGAACAAGGAGAAATTTATAATCTATAAAATAAAGATTTTAGAGGATATGAAGCTATCTTTATTGTTGGATGACATGATCACCCATTAGAAAATTTAACGGAATCTTAAAACCCACCCAAACAAATAACAAAATCAAAAAACAAAAGCCTTTGTAGACTAAAGGAGTAAGCACAAAGTTGAAAAGAAAAAGTCAATATACAAAAGTCAATTGCAGTTCTGAGTAACAAAAAATAATTTAATGAACAAAAAAATTTTAAATAAAAATGATACTGTTTAAATATTAAATATTATTAATAAATATTAAATAAATATTTAAAAGACTATTTTTGTAATAAATCTGACAAAAGATGTGCAATATTTGTTTGCTGAAAGCCTCAGAATTGACTTGATAGAAGTTGAAGAAAACCTAAAAAATGAAGAGTTGTACCATGTTCCCGGATGATAACATTCACTATTAGGATGTCAATTCATTCCAAATTGATTTACAGTTCAACATTATCCAAATCAAAATCCCAGCAAAGAAAATGAGAGTATGATTTTAAAATTAATATGGAAATACAAAAGAGTCTTATGGCCAAAATAAGTGAAAATAAAGTTGGGTAACTAACATTACCTGACAGGAGACTTATTCTTAGGCAACAACAATCAAGAGAATGTATTGTTGCATAAAGACAAACATGTAAATCAATGGAACAGTTTAGAGTGTCCAGAATAGACCCTGAAATATGTGTACAACTGAATTTCACAAAGGTACAATGGCAACACTGAACAGAGTTTTTTTTTTCCCCTGAAGAAAGTTGCTGAAACAATTGCATAATAATATGCATAAACACAACTTTGATGCATACATTACAGCTTATATAATAATAAAATAAAAATGCATTAGAGATCTAAATTAAAGCAAAATGATCTAAAACTTCTAGAAGAAAGAGTTGTTATGACATTAGGTTGGATAAAGATTCAAAAGTATGATATTGGTAGTGTTATCAATAGAAAAAAATGGCAAGTTGGGCTTAAAAATTTCTGCATTTCAAAACATAGGATTAAAAGGAGGAAAAGACAAGCCACATATTGGAAGAAAATATTTTCAAATCACATATCAGAAAAAGTTCAATTCAAAATATATAAAATCACTTTCAAAAACCAATAAGGACACCAACATCTCAAAAGAAAAATGGGCAAAAGGTTTGAACAAACACTTCAGCAGAAAAGGTATAGCATGGCAAATATGCACATGAATAGATTCTCAACATTATCAGACATTAGCAAAATGAAAATTAAATCCATAATTACATACCACTACTACCTGAATCGCTATAATTTAAAAACAATGATGATTCAGTTGTTGGTGAAGATATGAGAGAACTGGAATCCATATACACTACTGATATAAGTATAAATATTTACACACCTTTGGGGAACAGATTGCCAGTTTTTAGGGTTAGACATATATCAATTATATGATTCAGCTATCCTACTTCTTGGCATTTACCCCAAAGAAATGTAAGCCTCTGTCCATAAAAATAATTGTACTCAGCTATTATAGGGACATAATCTGTAATAACCCAAAAATGGATGAGAGGGTTGTATATTATATAAACAAGTAAATGAATAAGTGATGTTTCCATATAATGAAATGTTACCCAGCAATAAAAATGCATGAACTATTGATACATGCAACAATACACATGAATCTCAAAATAATTATACTGAGTGAAGGAAAACAGTCCAAATAGAGTATATATTATGTAATTACATTTATCTCAAATTATAGAAAATAAACATTGATCTACAGTAGCAGAAAGCAGAAAAAGCTGTAACCTGGAGACCAGGGCTGGGAAGTGAAGCATGAGAAAGAGAAGGGATGGAATTCAAGTATTATGAATGTTGTGATGAAAAGGGTAAAAGATGTATTCATTATCGTGATTATAGAGATGGTTTATGGATATATACATATGACAAAACTTATCAAGTTGTACACATTAATGACTGAATTTTATGGTAAGTAAAATTTACCTCAATCAATGTGATAATTTCTTGATATATCTATTGGACTTCCACATTGCAATGTCAAAAGTGTAGTTGGTGTTCACAGGAGTATAAAATGCAGAAAATATGAATGTTGAAAATATCAAGTATAGATGATGTTTAAAATTATTTCAAAAATGTATAAGATATGAGAATAGAAAGAAAGAGAAATGATCTAAAGACCAAGTCTTGGAACTCTAATATTTTCAGTTTTAGACTATGAAGAACTAACAAAAGTGACTGAAAAGGCATATTCAGTTAGGAAGAAGGGATTTCAAGAGAGTATGGTGTCCTCAAAGCCAATTAAAGCAGCTATTCAGTGAGTAAACGAATGATCAACTACGTCAATTGCAGCTAACAATAATTACTCAAAATGAAGTCAGAGTCATTGGACATACCAATGTAGACACCAGGAGAAAAGAGTGATGAGGAGCCTGACTAAGTAACATTCAAGAGAGAAACTGGAGCTATAAGGGAGAAAAATTGTGGAGCCGAAGCAGGAGAGAGGCAGGTTAAAGAGAGTATGACTTTTTATCATTTTATTCTTTTAAGTTTGGGGAAATCACAAATTTATTGCTGCTAATGAGAATGATATAGTAGAGAGGGGAAAAAAATGTTGATCCCAGAGAGAGAAGACAAATGATAAAATGATGTTCCTGAGGGGAAGGAATCTATTCACAAAGAAAGGGATATAGATATTAATTAGGAACATAGATATAGTTCATCCACAGCGGCAGGTGGAAAGGCAGAATATATCATCCAAATGTGGGTGGGTGGATAAATGTCTTGGCAGGAGCCTGTAGGAGTTCTTTTATGATCTGTGTTCTCAGAGGAACAAGAGGAAAGCTCAACAGGTAAAGGAGAATAAGGAAGAATAGTTTCTGCTTTGATAAAAAAGAATGTAAGAAATAGTAGCTCAGAAAAAGGGAAAGTTAGTGGACTATGAAATGCAAAGGAAACTAAATAAATGCCCTCTCGTGTTTGGAAGTATAGATTTAAAGTGACATTTGTTTTCAATTTTTTTAAAAAAAATATATTTCCATTAAGAAATGTTAAAATGTTTTTCTGAGTTTAGTTTCCAACCAATATTAATAAATAATAAAAACAAATACTATGAAAGGTTTGCATTTTGTGAAATAAAATCAATTCCCCTGTGATTTATTTGTGCTTTGCCTACCTTTAATTTGATTTATATTGCTAACATATTTTATTGGGAAATATACTTGTTTTGAAATATTTTAAGAATACTATCGTCCTTCATGTTGACAGAAAAAGACAGCCAAATGGCATGCTGTTCTTAAACAGTATTTAACTAAAACCATCTACTAAGCGAGATACAATTCTTCAAAAATTGAAAAAACTCTAGACGCTACTAATATCTAATGTACAAAGTTTAAGTTAAATTTATCTCCCTTATTATTCATAGAAAGAGTAGGCAATCAATGCAAATGTGATAACAAAAATGCTGGTGCAGTATTTTTTCAGAATTATATCAGTTTCCATCTATAGAAATACTAGACTGTTAATTGTGGGTTATAATGAATAATATTAGGATTAATTATGTGATAAATTTTAGCAACAGAATTAATAGAATTGAATGAAAAAATTGATTTGAATAGCTAATTATACCTTAATCTTAATAATTCTGAATCTGGGTTATCAAGGTTTAAATACCTAATAGGATAGGTGTGACTAATTAAAATGGAAAGCTAAACTAATTTCTTTTTGTTTTATGTGATCCTTTACTACTTTAACTGATGAAGCAATGATTAGAAATGTGAATCAGCTACGTTTTCAATGTAGCCAGGGTTCAAATAATAAAATTCCATTTACAAAAAGCCATACAAAAGGTTTTTCATGTTTATGTTGGAAGTATTAAAAGTTTATAAAACCATTAAAAGGAAACTTTGTGGGGCGCCTGGGTGGCGCAGTCGGTTAAGCGTCCGACTTCAGCCAGGTCACGATCTCGCGGTCTGTGAGTTCGAGCCCCGCGTCGGGCTCTGGGCTGATGGCTCAGAGCCTGGAGCCTGTTTCCGATTCTGTGTCTCCCTCTCTCTCTGCCCCTCGCCTGTTCATGCTCTGTCTCTCTCTCTGTCCCAAAAATAAATAAACGTTGAAAAAAAATTTTAAAAAAAAAAGGAAACTTTGTGTATCTATCACATTTTTGCTCATATATGTAGCATATTGTAAAGACAGATGGAAAATTAAAATATATATTTTAGAATATGAAGGATCAAAGTGAAAGAAATGTGTTAGGTATTTCCATTTTAAAAGGAGCATAAAAAGAACTGCAACATGTATAAATATCTTATAAAATTATTTTTAATGTTTTATATGCATACAGGTTGACTATTACAGAACAATTTTTAATATTCAGATAAAGGCTCCTATGTCATTCTTATAAAATACTCTCTGATTTAGATACTTTCTCTTTTAGCCTAGTGAAATGAAATAAATTTTAATATACATATATTTTGCATCATATAATTTTACCTTATACTCTATAGGTTTCTTGAAATATCATAATACATAATATATTCTACATATTTCTCTTAGACTTGAATAACTGATAGTTTCATTTTAACTGATAGTTAAAGGAGTAACTGATAGTTACTGAGGGAAAGGGTAGCCTGAGGGAACAAGTGAGATCATCTCAGTGCTTAAATGTTGTTTGTTTATTCTGGCTAGGATATTAATAATTATTTAAATAGCTATTAGGAATATAACAAACTAAAAGACACAACCCTTTAGACATAATAGGTATTCTACATCGGTTTACTATGCATTTTTATTAATTATTAGGGGATTTGAAGAGTGGATATTTCCTATGAAACCAAATGTTACAATCTTTTCATGTAATCCTAGAATTTTATCTAGCAAATTTTAACGGAATACAAAATAGTTGTGGCGTCTACTTGTAAAATGAGTTCTCTAATATGAACTGTTCATACTATTTTTTTCATTAGAGAGCACAAATGCCATTGATTGGTTACTCTATGCCATTTTTTCAAAGTACTATGTTTTATACAATGAGATTTTTATTCTATTAAGGCCACATTCTAAGTGAGGATTTTGCTTGCAGTTTTGATTTGAGCTTTTTTTTTTTTTGCACAAAATTGAAAACCAAAAGCCAAACAAACCAAACTTAAAACAACAACAACAACAACAAAAATCAGGGAAAGATAAAAAAAAATAACAAAACCACACAGAAACCAAAATAAATATTTTGGTCATAACATAACATCGTAGCTCAAGTTTGTCTTCATCTCTATTTCCATTTACAAGATGCTTATCGTTCCTTTACTTTCTTCAGTAAAAGAAATACGCATACAGGAATTAACAAAAATCAAGCACATATTAATTTCGTATCATGTTCCCAAACCTTCGATTGCTCGCCTAATCCCCAAATCACCTTCATTCCATCACTTTTATGTACACAGTTTAATACAATTAGTACGGAAGAAGTTGAATTCAATCTCATTATAAGCACAGTAGTGAGTAAAAACATATCCATTCTCTAAGAATCTGTTTATTTTACAACTAGCAACGAAATCTCTATGGCCGCTCTGTGGTACTATGCCTTCTTGTAGTTTGAAAAGTCACTTCCCCAAAGAAGCATTTTATATTAGCTGGGGAATTTTTTTAATTACTTGCTGAAATTAAATGCTTTTGTTGGCATGGATTTGATTTACCATCCTTTTGTCCTATGAGATAAAAATAAAAGTGACAAAAATGACTGTGGTTTAACGAACTCACTGCATATACGAATTTCTGTTGTTTCTATCTCATTACTGATTTTATTTCCTTAAAGAAATAAACTAATGAAACCTTATTTTGAAGTATTTTCAGATTAGAATGTGAGTGTTTGATAGTAGAGCAAAGCAAAAACCATGACTTGAGTATAGGATACAGAAATGGGGCATTCGTGTAAATGAACCAATATCATTGGGAATGGGAATGTTCAAAGTGATTTGCAATGATTAATTAGCTCTTATTACCTGAGATATTAGGTCTTCTCTGTTTTCTTGTTTTAAAATTTCCTTATATATAAGATAAACTTCAAAGTTGAAAGCTAAGCAGTAGGAAAAATAAAAGTAAAAACACATATTGTTTTATGTTTTAAATATTTGCCAACCAGCAAACTGAGTTTCTCCACTTACCAATGTTTCTCTTATTTTTCATTACTTTCACTTGATACTTTGATTTAATGATGAGGCTCTATATCCTGTTTGTCTTTAAAATTTGATGACTTTTTTTCCCCAAATTTTGTTCACATTCTCCATCCTCCATAAATACTTATCTGGATTTTACGTCTATAATATTTATTTCATTTTTGTGTTCCAGTGCTCAAATTGCACAGTCTTGCTCAATGGTACTTACATGCTCTCTACTTATTTTATGTTTTTACTTTCTCCTTCAAGCTAATTTGCAAACTTCAAAAGAAACTAAGTCATATTCCTTATATAGAATCACACTACATCCAAAAAAACAAAAAAAATAAAACTTTATTCATTTTTTATTAATGAATATACAATGGTGTCAATAATATTACTGGATTTCTTTATTTTTAAGAAATGATTCAATGTCTCATAAAAATTAGAATGAGTATATCATTCTGAGATTCTCAACCACTAACAACATAAAAATATAAGAGATCACTTGAATTCTAAACTTGAATTGAACATACATATCTTTGTTAAAGACTAAGATAAGAAATCACTGTATTTGTGCTCTCTGTCCCCAGTGGACACATTGTAAATCCCACCATCGTATATTGATCCTTTCACAATAAAATGTGCTAGATACACAAAATTAATGATTGTTCTACTTGGAGTACTCTTTAAAGAGAATGGTGTTTGCCATCATTGCCTCAGTTGGGGGGGGGGGGAACCCACAGGGCATGGGTTTAACCCTTATGTGACCTGATGTGTTTTACACCCCACAGCAGGATGAATGTGACCCTAAAATCAATATCATGTGAATGCTTCCAAAGCCTGTATTTCCTGGGAAGGTTTGCAATACTATTTTTAGATTTTTTATGCAGGTTTTGTTTTTGTTTTTTAATCTCATGATTTGCTATATATATTTAAAGGAATCTCATTGGTAAAACTGGAAGAAGATATACTCATCTCTATGTATTTTTCTGTTAACAATACTGAAAAATCACAAATTGGTTGGCATGGTACTGAGGGCAACAGGGGTCTAGGTGACTTCTCAGTTATTAGCTCGCCTTCTTAAAAACATCTTTCTCTGTGTCAATTCCTTAATGGTTTCTAGTTTTTAAAGATGCAACCAATAGTTGCATCTCCTCAAAAATATCTTAATTTAAATAATTCTTCCCCCACCGCCACCTCATAGTGTACCAAATCATTCCCAATGGAACTGAAAGTTTAACTGTTTTGATCTTCATCTGGACCTTCAAATTTCTGACTTTGCATCATTTTACTGAATATGCTGTTCTTCCACATTTTTGAGGCAAATTCATTTTACTCCTTCTTGGATTGCTTTTTCACACACTCTCCACTCTTTAAACTTCCAAATCTCTCTCCCTAAGCCCTCACTGCCAATGGCCACAATAACAACTTCAGAAGAGAATTAGCTTGATTTATCCTCACCAAATCTACCAACATGGCTAACTCTTCATCTACATTCTGCCTGTCCCCTTGTTCCAATGGAGGAATTACTCTGCTTTTAAAGGCCATAACAATTCCCGTGCAGTTTTTCCTACTCAAGGACTTTGCTTGAGAAGTTACCCCCCCTTTTTTATTGTGTTACCATTTTTTCCTTATGCACTGGAGCATCATCCCCATCCAGTACATAAAAATGTTGCATATTTCACATATTAAAAACAACAAAATACTCCCTTGGGTACCATGTTCATTCCTCCAACTGCCTCATTCCTCTGTAGTTGTTTATAGCAATACTACTTCTTAGAATTGTCTGTACTCACTGACTTTTATGACCTGACCTACCATTCTCTCATAAACCAACAAGAACTAAGATAAACTCTACCCTAAAACCTCCAAATCCCCCTCTTTTTGAAGAGGAAAAATAAACTTTCAACTTGTGAAATTCAATGGCAAAATCCTGTTTGTGACCTTAGCTAGCTTCTCAGTACTTGACCTTCTCTAATTCCCTTATTCTTGAAAAACTCTTGCCCTGGCTTCAGGTACCATATGCATGTGCCTGGCTTCCCTTCTACCTCTAGGTCAGCTCCTTTTAGCCTTCTTTGCTGGTTCATTCTCCTCTTTCTGAAATGACTTCCTATCCTTTTTATTTCCTTTCATACTAATAACACTAATTTGCTATTGTTTTACATACTATTTATGCACTGGTATTGGCTTTATATGTCTAGGTTTTGCCTCTTAGAATCATGTTAGATTTGTAATGTTTACTGAGAACTTCTCATCACATGTTGATAGAGGTAAAATGAATTTCATGTTGAAAACAGAATGTTGATTTCCCTTGTCTTCATCTCAACTGTTCTACAAGTTTTCAGTGGTCCTAATAAAGGATATTTCCATATGCTCATAGTGCAGATGAAAAACTATGCATGGTCTTGGAGTTTTTAAAAATTTCCCTCTTACTGCACAATTAATAGGTTGATACCAATGGACTAATCAATAAATGAATCAATATTGATTAGACCAATACTGGTCAATGGACCAATATTGGATCAATGGATCAATGAGTAATTCAAAAATACACTGTATTTAACCCTTATTTACTTTTCCCTTCGCTATCAGTATAAGCAAAGTTAGTAGTATCCTTCCTTGGGTAACTTTAATAGCTGTCTAACAGGGTTAAATTAATTCACCTTTGCTCTCTTGGAGTAATAAAGTGATGTTTAAAATACCACAATGGTATCTTATGTTCAAAATTAATAAAATATTACTCTTCCTATAATAAAACTCCAAGTTCTTAACTTGGGTGATAAGGCAATATCTGGTCTTGCCCCGTTCACCTATCAGACTCATAGCACTTGCCATTTTAACCCTTTGCACCAGCCAATCTGTTTCACTATCTTTTCCTCAAAGTTGTTTAACTGTATTCCATTCAGGGGCTGATTATCTGCTCAGAATATTCTTAAAATGGATGTTTATGTGTTCTTGCTTCACTATTTATGTGTCCACTCAAATATGTTTTTCTTAGAGAAACCATTATTGTCTACCTTAACTAAATATACCCTACCTACAACTACTTCCTGTCATTCTCCATTGTGTCTCCTTTTGTATTATGAATGCAATGCTACCTGCTTTGACATACAGTCTCCCTACCAGTATCAGAGACTAAACACAATAGATATATATTTCTCCTTATATGATATCCAGTCAGTACCAAGGCAAAGGGGCAGGATGGTCTTTTCTTCAGAAGGTAATTCTGGGGTTCATGTGATGGATCTCTCTCTAACATGTGACTTCTAGGACAACTAGGCTCAGATATCTAGCCATTGTTACAGCTGTGCTGACAGCTCAGAGCCTGGATCCTGTTTCAGATTCTGTGTCTCCCTCTCTCTCTCTGTCCCTCTCACGCTCATGCTCTGTCTCTCTCTCTCTCTTTCCCTCTCTCTCTCTCTCTCAAAAATAAATAAAAATATTTTTAAAAATTAAAAGAAAAGAGTATTAGTTGAATGAGACACAACTGAATCCTTCGCCATTATTTTCCCCTCTGTATAAGAAAGCTTCAAATCCAAGTTTAGCCCCTTCCTGGTGGCAGCCTGCATGCACATGATTAGTTGAAATGGATGTACAAGAGTCTTCTTTGCTTTTTCTCTCAAACGAGAACACTCTGAAAGGCCGTGCAGGCTTCAAACCTTCCTAAGGGTTTTACTGAGCCTCTGTTGCAGCTTCACTGCAGTTCAGCTTCTATGTTAAATACTGCCTCCTTTATTTCTTCTAGGTATTATTCTTTCTCACTGATATATAACCTGTACTCAAATCTAGAGTCTCAGAGACAGATTTCTAGCCAATCCAAGCTATAATTGATACCAGAAGCTGTTCTAGGAGGTAGACTCTAAAGTGGGAATTCTAGCTGTAGTACTCACCAGCCATCTGGCAAGGAGGACCATAGCATTGCTGCAAATGCAATATTGATAGCTCCTTGTATAACACTGCAAAGCAACCGATCTATACTTTATGGGTGGTAAGGTGGGAAGGGAACCCAATAAAGAGAAATACACTAGCCATTGAAACATCTTAGGCATTTGACTAATTATAGTCAGTAAAGGACCATGGTATTAGTCTGCTGCTCAGTTCTCAATGCACTGGGGATAAACAATGAAAAGTTGAGCATCATTCCCCAAGTAGAAGTGTGCAAGTGAACGTGTAAGGGGTAGCACAAAAGACAGAGAACCTTCTAGGTAGTCTTTGAAGGGACAGAAATTTCCTGCAGCTGGAAGGCAGAAAAGCTGAGGACCAGGACCAGGACTTAATTAGAAGAATAACAGATCACTAGAAGAGGTTGAATTCACAACCCTGATGAGTCTTCTAACCAAAGTTAGGCTTTGATTAAGAAAAAGCAGGATCTTAAGAGCTGGGATGAGAAAAATCTTGGTTAGTGTTTTGCAATTTCTGAAAACTCAAATTTTTTGTAACCCTCTGAGCCAACAGAAGGAACACAAAACAGGTGAATAAAAGATAAAATAGTAGCATCCCAAAACAGATTGACAAAAGATGGTACTACTTCTTTGTTCATTGATGAAAATGCCTGCCCTTCAGGAAAGACTGGTGACCCCCTCAAGATCTATCCCCAACCCCCCTCTTGGTTTTGAGATTAATAACTGGGTAAAGACATAACACAATCCAGTTTGAGAAGTGCTAGTTTTTTTTTGGTAAAGAGAGAAAAGGAACTACACAGTCAAGGAGATGCAGTCCTAAAAAAAAAAACAAAAAAAAAAAAAAAAACACGCACCAACAGGAGCTTTGACGTGCATGTAACTGATTCAAGTGAGATGTAATCTGAAGATGGATAAGAGAGATGATTGATCAGGAAGTATGTTTCTGAGTTAAAGAAAACCATTTGGGAAGCAACACTAGTACAGTCTTGGCTCTTGAAAGCTTGGCAAAAGTGGTTGCCATTTAAAATGAATTAGAAAGGTGCCTGTGATATGCGTCTGGGTAGTTCAGTCGGTTAAACATCTGACTTCAGCTCAGGTCATGATCTCATGGTTCCTGGGTTCAAGCCCCAGGTCGGGCTCTGTGCTGACAGCTCAGAGGCTGGAGCCTGCTTCAGATTCGGCATCTCTCTCTCTCTCTCTCTCTCTCTCTCTCTCTGCCCCCCCCCCCCTCTCTTTCTCTCTCTCAAAACTGAATAAACATTTAAAAAAATTAAAAAAGGAAAAGAAAAAAGAAGAAGGGTGCCTGAGTGGCTCAGTAGTTAAGCATCCAACTGTAGTTCAGGTCATGATCTCATAGTTCGTGAGTTGGAGCCCCGCATCAGGCTCTGTGCTGACAGCTTGCTTCGAATCCCCTGTCTCCCTCTCTCTCTCTGCCTCTCCCCACCCCTCTGGAAAATAAATAATCGTTTAAATGAATTAACAATTCTTCATCTGCCATTGCAAATGGTAGAGAGAGGAATACATGGTAGAGAATAGAAGTTTTAAAAAATTGATTTTACATAAAGTCACATTCAAACAAGGGTCCCACTTTACAGCAAAGGGGGTTCAGCAGTAGGTATATGTTATGAATCTCATCATCTAGTGTGTTGCATGACTTAAGACAATCTTGGGGGCGCCTGGGTGGCGCAGTCGGTTAAGCGTCCGACTTCAGCCAGGTCACGATCTCGCGGTCCGTGAGTTCGAGCCCCGCGTCGGGCTCTGGGCTGATGGCTCAGAGCCTGGAGCCTGTTTCCGATTCTGTGTCTCCCTCTCTCTCTGCCCCTCCCCCGTTCATGCTCTGTCTCTCTCTGTCCCAAAAATAAATAAAACGTTGAAAAAAAAATTTAAAAAAAAAAAGACAATCTATATTTTTAGAGTAGTTAACACTTCTAATATATCATATTTTTTTTCTTTTTTTTTTTTTTTTTTTAATTTTTTTTTTCAAAGTTTATTTATTTTTGGGACAGAGAGAGGCAGAGCATGAACGTGGGAGGGGCAGAGAGAGAGGGAGACACAGAATCGGAAACAGGCTCCAGGCTCTGAGCCATCAGCCCAGAGCCTGACGCGGGGCTCGAACTCACGGACTGTGAGATCGTGACCTGGCTGAAGTTGGACGCTCAACCGACTGCGCCACCCAGGCGCCCCTCATATTTTTTTTTCAATGTTTATTTATTTTTGGGACAGAGAGAGACAGAGCATGAATGGGGGAGGGGCAGAGAGAGAGGGAGACACAGAATCTGAAACAGGCTTCAGGCTCTGAGCCATCAGCCCAGAGCCCGACGCGGGGCTCGAACTCACGGACTGCGAGATTGTGACCTGGCTGAAGTCGGACGCTTAACCGACTGCGCCACCCAGGCGCCCCATATCATATTTTTTAATTGCCTAAGATATACAAATATATAAGTAATTTGTACTTTCTTCTCCATGCTTCTTCTCCCTCTTTCTAAACTCTACTTTTACTCATAAGCATTATCTGTGTCTATGTTTAACATTAATCATTAAATTGTGTATTTGGCTTCTAATAGGTTTTTCTCTTACATACAACCATTAGATATAAAATATAAATAGAAAAGGAGCTTATCTCCTTTTCACCTTCTTCTCTTGTCACCCTTACATTTTTCTTAGGTGTATTAAGCCGTCCAGTCACTGTCAACCACCTCTGGTTTAAGCATCCCAGAGTACTTCTCTATCATCCAGCAGGCTACAACCACACCTTCTTCCCTGGTTGGGGAGGGGACTCCTTCTTCAGGAAGTCCTCCTTAGGTGTAAGAAATTCTTTAGAATTTTGTTTCATCTTTAAAGTGAGAGCTCTGCCATAGCTAGTAATTCTTTATATTAAACTTTCTGTGTTCAGATTACTATGTCTCCTGGATAAGTCTTGATTGACAAGGGTCGTATCAGACATTGTTTTGTCTCAGATATACTTAGACAAACAGTATACTGAATATCCTCACCCTCAACCCGGAGACGTGTGTTTGATTCAAATTTTTGACATCTTCAACAGCCAGCACACTCTTTACATAAACTGACTTCACCATTGTAAATTCCCATGAGTCTTTTCATCGATTTTTATTTCAGATATTGTCAGCAGCACTTAAATAAATATGGTATTTGCAGGTTGTCTTATAGTTTTGTTGCAAATGTGTTTGAGTGTTTTCTTTGTTTGTATCCATTATTCTCTTTTTGGTTTTATAGGTCTCCAGGAAGATAAGTGCTGCAGGTCCCTAAGTGGAAGACTCATTCTGTGGACTTATTCATTTAGTTAGAGACCTATCTCATGTAACCTTGTGCCAAAATTCACCTGGTTGGACAAGAATGTCCAGAGAAAAGGTGAGAGTCTAAGGTTTGTTGCTAGATTTTGCCTGAAATGTTGGTAGGAAATGGAAGCAGTATGGAAATGACTATCTCATTATATAAATTTGGTATGAACAATTCAATTCTAGAATAGGAACCAATTAGTTAAATATAAATTCAAGCTGTGATTCCTGAGGAGCTTAATTTTAGGGCAAAGCCCTGAATATGAGACAAGCAATGGAAATAGTAGAAAGATTCTGTCTGGAGATGGGGTTCTCTGGAAACCTGAAGTACAGAAGATATATATTATTCAAGAATATTTTTAGTGGGCATGGAAGCACTTATTTAGACAGTACAGAAAAAAACCTCCTGGTAAAAATTATTTTTTTTATTCTTTATAAAGCAATCATATTCTTTTGAGTGGCTAATTCCCCGCTAATTGTAAATATATAATAGTTGTTTATATAAGGAACAAAAACATCTAAAATTCATATGGAACATTTAGATTTATGTAAGTTACGACACAGATTTCTTTTTTCCTGCAACTGGCAATAATCCACCATTTAACTATAGGTAATGTGACTAGATGCTTGGCTTTCTGATACTCTGGAAAAAAATCTCACTCTCCTTCCAATATATACTCTTACTTGAAAATCATTTTATTTATTTGAGCAGGTGGTCTGTGTTTAAAATTTCTCTCTAACATAATTTCTCTCTAACTTATAACTTTTGTCTTCTCTGCATATATAAAATATATGGAAAATGACATTAGATACTAACAAAAGATATCTGGCTTCCACAGAAGTTATGTAATGAGGTTTAATTTGTATGACAACAAATATATTATAAATTGGAAATATGAGCAATACAAAACATTGTACTAATAGTGGGAGGCTATCATCTACCCAGCAAATCACTCTGTAACTATGGTGTATCATTATTATGAAATATACTAGAGTTCTGGTTTTAAGTAATAGATAATTAAAATTTATAGAAAAGTGAACCATAAAGAAAAACATGGAGACTATCAAGCAAATTAAATCCTTAAAGAGATATTCCAAATTTGCACCTTCTTCAGAGAAAGAAATTCAAAAGATGCAGGAGAAGAGGGGTGAATTGGAAGACTGGTTTTCCTTTTTTGATTCATTGAATTTAAATTTCATTCACATGGTAATAGTCTCTTGCAGTCTGTTAGGACTGAATAAAGATATCTCTGGGTAAGGTAAAACCCAAGGCAGATGAGAGGAGCATTGTTTGAAAAACCTTATGGGGCGCCTGGGTGGCGCAGTCGGTTAAGCGTCCGACTTCAGCCAGGTCACGATCTCGCGGTCCGTGGGTTCGAGCCCCGCGTCAGGCTCTGGGCTGATGGCTCAGAGCCTGGAGCCTGTTTCCGATTCTGTGTCTCCCTCTCTCTCTGCCCCTCCCCCCTTCATGCTCTGTTTCTCTCTGTCCCCAAAATAAATAAACGTTGAAAAAAAAATTTAAAAAAAAAAGAAAGAAAAACCTTATTAATATAAAGCAGAGCCCAAGGGTATAATAACGATCAGGACAAGCATTGAATGTGAGGAGTCAGGAAATTTAAAATAAATAATAAAAATACGCTGAAAAAATAAAAACTATTTTGCATGGAAGAAAATGTCACAGGAACCTCTTCCTGGCTAAGATGCAATGCTCAACACAATGAAGATGCTTCTATCTTTCATGGTACCATTATTGCACTATGTCTATGGATTGACAACCAAAAATAATACTGTAGGACTGAATAACACACATTAATTATGTCATTTCAAGCATAAAATAACAAAGAATGCAACATGACTAGTAAAAAACCATTATAGACACTGAAACACAAGACATATATAGAAAGTTCAGAATACCAGTAGAATATAGCTGAATAGCACTCAACCTACTTTGTCTCTATTTGCTAATTATAAAATGACTGGGCTCAATTAGATATCTCACACTCATTCCAGTTCTAAAGGCCTTCGATTCCATTTCAAAAATTAATGATTTTCTTCCGAGTATTCCATATTCAAAAGCAGGTATCAGAAGATATCATAAGAAAAGAGACTGTGGGACACCTGAGTGGCTCAGTAAATTGAGTGCCCCACCCTTGATCTCTGCTCAAGTAGTAATCCCAGGATCCTGGGATTGAGCCCTATATTGGGCACCATGCTGAGCGTAAAGCCTGTTGAAACTCACTCTCTCTCTCTCTCTCTCTCTCTCTCTCTCTCTCTCTCCCCCTGCCCTCTCCCCTGCTCGCATTCTATCTCTCTAAAATTAAAAAAAAAGAAGAAAAGAAAAGAGACTGTGTAAGAATATAGATGATCTTTCATAAGTCTACTTGCTTAATTACATTTTGTTGCTTAATTGGCGTCTAAAGCAGATTATAATCTTCTAGTATTTGAAATATAAATATAAATATCAGTATATAGAATACATATGTATATATTTAAAAATCTGCTGCAATATGTTAGGTATACATTAAACTGGCTTTATCCAAAATATGTTTATACTCTCAAAAATATGAAAGACACGTATAGGAAAATTCAAGATGAGATGATATAAACCCAAGAGACTAGGGATATAGAAGAAATAGTAAAATACAGATTACCAGCAGAAAATAAGAAATGAATAATATGTGGACAGGGCATTAAGGTAAATTCCTTTTGGAATCACATCTTAAACAAATGTGGGATAAAATTTAAAAAACAAGACTTTAAATGCACGGATGACTTGATGGAAAATTAAAGGAATTCCCTGAAGGCTGAAAATTTCAAGAAAAATGCAAATCTGGAAGAACCAGCATACTAGAAGAAGAGCTAGAATACTCTCTGAGAGCACCTTCCACTCCCTGATATCTGGACTTTAATGAGCTATTTGCACAAAGCACAACATACAAGAGAAGGGTTTTATTAAGATCAGAGACTCCAGATTTAAGTCTAGATCCATGAAGGGGATCTAAAAAAGACCCCTGATTGTTTGAACCAGGGTAAATTCTTGCCACACTGAAACAATCATGCTGTAGCTCTTGACAATCCTCTCCAGAAGACTCCCAAATACAATCAGACTCTCATGTGGGTGAATTGAAACTATGTATGGTCCCAAATCCCAACCTTACAATTTAGTTTAAAAAGGTCCCGGGTTGCAGTGCACTTAAGTAACAGGCAGAAAGAAAATAAAAATATTTTTGGAATAGTGTATTTTAAAATTAGGTCAAAAAGAATCCCCAAAGAAAAGTTTTCAAGAATATTTACATTACCTCAAAATATCTATGAAAATATATGAAATATGAAATATCTATTGGCAGGCTAGATAAAATTATAGCTCTTAAAATATATAGGTATTGAAAGTTCTAAATTTAAATTATTTTAAAATGTTATAGTAGGCAAGTATGAATTGAAAGAAATATGTGTCATGGACTGAATTGTATGCATCTTCCCTTCCATTCATATGTTAAAGCCCAATTTTCCATGTAATTGTAATAAAGATGGAGTTTCTAAGGAGATAATTAAAATTAAATAAAGTGATAAGGGTAGTGCCCTGATGTTTAAAAAACAAAACAAAACAAAACCTGGAGTCCTTATAAAAAGAGGAAGAAACAGCAGATCTCTCTCTCTTCCATGTGAGGGCATAATGAGAAAGCTGTCTTCTGACAACCAGGAATCTGATCCTGTAGGCACGCTGATCTCAGATTTCCAGCCTCCAAAATTGTGAGAAAGTAAATTTCCTTTTTCTTGAGCCACCCAGTCTAGGGCATTTCGTTATCCTAGTCCTAGCTGACTAATACAGATGGCATATCAATTTGTGTCCAATCAAGAAAAGAAAAAATCACATACAGGGGCGCCTGGGTGGCTCAGTCGGTCAGGCGTCCGACTTCGGCTCAGGTCATGATCTCACGGTTTGTGAGTTCGAGCCCCGTGTGGGGCTCTGTGCTGACAGCTCAGAGCCTGGAGCCTGCTTTGGATTCTGTGTCTCCCTCTCTCTCTCTGCCCCTCCCCCGTTCATGCTCTGTCTCTCTCTGTCTCAAAAATAAATAAAACATTTAAAATTTTTTTTAAAAATAAAACAAAGAAAAAATCAAACAGTAATTTGAAAGAGAGAAGTTTAGTATCATGAATTATTAATTATAACAAGGTATTGGAGAAAGAAGGGATTAGAAAATAAGAACTAAAGAGAACTCTAAAAAATATAGAAATACCAGACAGATATAAGGAATATCCACTGCCCGTAGACAGAGATCGTGCATTGAACGAAGGTCTCCCTGTAATCCAAGACTGAGATACAGACTGTTGTAGAGGGCACAGACACTGCTCTTTGAAATGCAGAGACATCACTGTGGTACAGTAAGGGAATTTGCTGGCACTCTACCCTCTAGGTACCAAGGGAAGGCCAGAGGAACTCTGCTATGTAACAACCCAAGGTAGATGCAGGGGAGAAAGGGCTGGCCACTGTGCCCTGCAGATGGTGGACACCGCAGAAGCCACTCACACCACAGGGGCCAGGGGCTGGGGACAAGCTGCACGTGCCATAGGAGCTTGACAAGTGAGCAGCCCTTTACTCCTAGGTGTCTCTCCAGGGCCCCCTCCTGACCAGGCTTAATGTAGTGCCAAGTGGCAAAGAAAAAGTAAGCGTTCAAAGGGCATATTTTCATTTTCACAAAGTGGGCTAAAGGATGAATTTGTGCAGAGAAACAATACTTTGAAAGCTGGAATACTTGGTTAAATACTTCTATTAATGCATCGCTAGTCTTTAATATGCAAATGTTTCTCAGAGATAGTGGTACATATTGATAGAAATTTCAATTCAGTTGAACAATGTTAACAATTGCAAGTAAATTAGATTTCAATGTATCCAGTAAACTAGCCTCAACGTGTTTGAAGGAACAGTTAAGAAAACTCCAAAGAGAAATGAATAGTTCCATAATTGTTATGGAATATTTTTAACATAACTCTTTCTTTACTAAAGAGTAAAGAGTGATAATAGTAGTTTGATTATAAAGGATTTGGATAATGAGATGAACAAACTTGATCTAAGGGACATCTGTAAAACACTGGATTCTATACCTGTCAAATATACCGTTTCTATCATTCACAAGTAGTACATACACAAAATAACTGACCATATGGTAGATAATAGAACACATCTCACAAAATTTTAAAAGTTGTATGTTACCAATCTCATCCAATGAAAGTAAGTCGTTTTAGAAAGCAGTTACAAGGGCGGGGAGGGGGAGGCCAACCTCAGTTGGTTAAGTGTCTGACTCTTGATTTCAGCTCAGGTCATGATCTCATGGTGGTAGTGAGATTGAGCCGGGCATCGTGCTGGGCATGGAGCCTGTTTGGAATTCTCTTCCTCCTTCTCCCTCTGCCCTTCCCATGCTTGCACACTCACAGCCTTTCTCTCTCTCTCTCTCTCTCTCTCTCTCTCTCTCTCTCTCTCACTCCCTCTCTCTTGCTCTCTCTCTGTCTCTCAAAAAAATTTTTTTAAATAAGTAAATAAGTAAATAAATAAAAAGAACTTACAAAACAATAATAGTAATGATAGTTATGGAAATCCCATCTGTTTAAAAACTAGGACACATACTCCTAAAGAATTTATGGGCCCAGAGAATAATTTTTTAATTTAAATTTTGAATTCTAAAAAAAAATAAAATAACAATTCTAATAACTCTAATACTTCTAATAAAACTTCTAATAAAAACTGGAATATATTTATAATTGAATAATAATTAAAACAGATGATATCACATTGCATACGACACTGTTAAAGCACTGTAAAGTACATAGAGGGGAGATGCCAAGCACCCAAGTTCCCACGTTCCTTGAAACCAGAAAAGGGACATTCTCTCTGCTAATATGATATAGAGAATATTAGTATAGGAAGGTAAGAAATGTGCAGAATCATCCCGAAGGTGGATGATAACAGCAGCAGCATGGCATCTGATCCCTTGCATGGCAGGTGCATTGGTGTTGTGGCAGAGCAATGGGGCCAGTGTCACTGCTGATGCTACAGCAGCTGGTGCTTAGAGGCAGTCATCTATCCTGCATAAACTCATTTAGGGCTTGATTTGACTGTGATCTCTAAGGCCTGTTCTCCAGCCTTGCAAGAGACTCTGTAAGCACTAGGTTTCCTTTCTGTAAAGCCCATTTGTGTTCTGATTTCCCACAGTCAGATTTTGTTTTCCTGAAATTTAGCTTTAATTTCTTTGACTGTATCTTCCTCAAAAAAGTTTTCCATTAACCCTCATATCAATGAAACCTCTTGCAAGCCTAATTTCCTTAGAACAGTGATTAGGTTTGTACTTACTAGCAATACCAGAGATGGACATTTTTTAATTAATGAATCCATTGTTTGATATGAATGGAGAAATCTACCAGGTTTATGATTCTGTCACTTTACGTTTATTGAGGGCAGATTCTTTGAAATCATTGTTTATCAGAAGAAACATGGGAGCTGAACTCAAGCAGTTATAAGTTAGAATTTAAACTATGCCACTTAGTAAAAGACTGATCTTCAGAAATCTACTTGTCTCCTGCTTTTAACCTGTTTCCTTGTTTAGGAAATGGAGATAATTACCTCTGAGATATTTTTCTTGCAAGGATACTCAGTGCTCTGCCCACTACCTAATTAGTTATCAACAGCAACTTGTTTCTTCCCCCATAACATCCTTCATGATGCTCATTGATCATCTCAACAAACTTCAGTACATTAATAATGTGTGAGTCCAACTACATATACTTTCGCTAACATATTTTCTTTTTTATGTGCTTTAGCCCCATAGATTTTATTGACCATGTAACTTTTAAGGGAAGATCAAAGTTATCTAAAAGGTCTCTTGAAAGATCGGGTTTATATTCATACCTAGAAGCACACTAGTAAAACAACTATTTTTAATGTTATCTAAAGCAGAAGTGTTAAAATTTCTTTTAAAAATTCAATTTATTAGGTTTTTGTAATTTAAGTATGCTTTGCCAATCTGACATAACTTGTTTTATCTGCTAATACCAAAAATAATTTATATATGATTTTGAATTCTACGGTCTTCTCTTCCTTATGGGATTTTTTTTGTCCTTTGCTCATAAATCATGTAAGTATTTAATATTATGGATTTTAATAACCCTTGATTTTAATTGATTTTAATTTTTAAATCAATACTTGCATTAATTTATAAATTAATTATAAACAATAAATTGTTGATAAATAATTGCTATCTTATTAATTTTAATAACTATTAAGGATTTCAATAATTGTTATTAATTTTCATGGTCTAAGAACAAATTCTGTAACATAATTGGTAGAAAAGTATTTGTTATTGTATCTCTCTCCCTTTGTATAACTTAGGAGCCAAGATTTCCCATCCCAAATGTCTTTCAGAGACCCCAGGGAATAAAATCATACAACATATTCCATCTTTTTGATATCTATAATTCCTTCATTGATAATCCATGCCAAAGGAACTACGAGGTGTACTATCTCATGATTGTACTATGTTTAGGGCTAAGATGAGCTCTCCTAGCATCGTCTAAACCCACACTATCTGAAGTAGTGTGGTGAATTCCCTCCTTTACCAGTTCTTTTCACAATCTATTTTTTCAAAATGTATTCCCAATGGGGCCACCAGATGAGTGGATAAAGTGCGGTATACATATGATTTCACTCATATGTGGATTCTACAAAGCAAAACAAGTGAATACACAAACAAAAAGCAGAATTAGACCTATAACTATAGAGAACAAACTGGTGATTGCCACAGGGAGGAGGGATGGGGGATGAGCAAAATGGATGAAGGGGAGTGGGAGGTACAGGCTTCCAGTTATGGAATGAGTAAGGCATGGGGAATGAAGGGTACAGCACAGAGAATATAGTCAGTGATATTATAATAATGTTGTATGTTGACAGATGGTAGCTACACCTGTGGTGAGCACAGCATCATGTATAGAGATGTTTAATAACTATGTTGTACACCTGAAACTAATGTAACGTGTGTCAACTATACTCAAATTAAAAAAAATGAAAATAAAAAAGAAAGTTGTGGTATACATATATGCAATGGAATATTATTCAGCCTTTAAAAAGCAGGAGATCCTGCCATTTGCAACAAGCTGGATGAATATTGAGGACATTATGCTAAGTGAAATAAGCCAGACACAGAAAGACAAACACTGCATGATCACACTTATATGTGAAATCTAAAAAAAAGAAGTGAAATTCGTAGTAACAGAAAGTAGAACTGTCGTCACCAAGGGCTAAAGGGTGGGGGAAAAGAAGTGATACTGATGCTTAGTATCATTAGTCACTATGAAGAAGCAGAGAATTAGCCACAGTACTTCAGGTAAGTAGTTAGCTCCTGTTAAATATTCCACAATTCTATGTCATATATAATAACGTTCTTTTTACTAACATCAATAATATGGAAATAAAGTAGAAATTTCTCTTTATTGGCTTCTGAAAATAATTGCTGCCATCTCTCAAAGATTTTGTTATAAAGACCTATTCTTCTACTATTTAAAGGCTCTCAGGGCATTCATAACATGATGGTAAAACTGGATATATTCACTTTGCTGGACTCTTTCTCAACGCTCCAGGAACATACCACAGAAGTGCCTATTTTACTGTTGTTATTGTTTACCCTACCATACATATATCCTACGTCTTACTTGATAACACATAGTATGACTGGAAAAAAAATGAATCATTTCCAGAGAGACTGGAAATCTCTAAAAATTTGTTCCCTGAGTGCAGTAAGTCAATGAGACATCCCTATGAATCTTGTTTGCTTTTCTGGAAGGATAAATCCCTACGGAGGGAAAAGAAGCAATGATTCGGGGTGCATAAAGTAGTAAATGACTCCACAGCCAGAATTTCATCAACCCTGAAAAGTGATTATATATCTGAACTAAATATGTCCTTGTAGAAGGATTTGTGCTTCCAATCCAAGCCTAGATATCAGTGCCACCTGAACAAACAAGATGCTGAGGGATTTGCTCTTTGCCAAGAGAGTCCTGCTTCAGCATTCCCAAATCTACCAGAGCAGCAGGAAAACATTTTATCAAATCCTCAGGGACAACTTAATAGCTTAGAGAAACTATTTTTTAGTAGTCAAATATTCTACTACTATAACCTTACTCTTCCTACCATTCTGAATATTGCATGACTCATAAGTGGTGTCATTACTGTAAAGGATCACAGGTTTGCTAATTCTCAAATGCATACTGGGTTAGGTTTGAGAAGCAATAGGCAACTGAAGGAGAATTAAACTGAAGGGCCCTGGAGTTCTTCCACTGAGTCTAACCCTGGGAAAGCAGATCACCAGAGTTATTTCACTCACATGACACACTAAGATAAACTGTTCCTATGTAGCAGCAACTATCTTTCATAGATAATGCATCAAGATAGGACCAAGGTAGATTTTATCTCCTCTCCAGTCATTGCCACAGCAATCATTTCTTAGAACATCAGGATTCCTGTAATGCAGTGGGATTGAAAGCCTTGGATGAGGTAGATTGGACTTCAATAGACTCTTCCCAGTAGTTTCAAAACCACAGCATTTATACTCTTGGGATGAATTAGGGGACATTAATTATGCACTAAGTATTGTTGATAGACACTCCAGTTACAAATATAAAAATAAACGGTAGGCCAAATTTGTCTACATTCTTAAGAAAGCATTTTAAAAATCACTGTAGATCATTATGATATTTCTTTGATTTATATCGTATTGTCTCCTAATTATTTAAAAGACAAAAAATATATATATATATATATAATACTTTTACTTGAGTTTGGTTCCAGTGACTTTCATTGTTAAGTTCATTTCTTCCTCTATGTTTATCAATGAAGCAAGTTAGACTTCAGTTAGCCAAGATTTCTTCAGGGATCTCTCCTTTCCTTCTTCTACCCCATATATAATTTTTGCTTAGTTCTTCACACTTAAAGCATTATTTTAAAATGAGCTATACGTATTTCAATTTATCCTTTAAGATGGTGTGTTTTCATCATAGTAGCTAACTATTTGCTGAGATGGCTTTTATTTCCATCTGAATAATACAGAGAACTGTGAATTAACTGAATTCTGACTGTGCCCTAAGACTGGAGTCAGAAAATGAGAAGCAATTTCTTGTCATTGATCTGTATAAAAGAATTTATTTTTTTCTAACTCTTAAATATTCTCAGAATTCTTCAAATCTTATTCATTTTTTTCTTTAGTATGAGGGACCATATTTTTAATATACTCACAACAGGTCTCTAAGGTTCAAATAGCTTTAGGTATTCTAAAATCCTTGGCAGAAGCAAATTTCAAGCTTTTTTAGTTCATAGGTCTTTTAATCTTTTGGACCTTCTATCTTTTAAGTCTTTGGATTTCCTACTATTTACGTCTTGGCTTGTTTCTGTCAAGAAAGTTTCCATATTCTTCTTGTTCTTTCAATGATTACAATCCATATTTTGTATTCATATAATGGTGTATACTGCAACCTTTATCACATATTGACTTATGTGAACATCCTTGTGATACTATATTGAGGAAACAAGCCTAGAGAAAGGACTTGCTCAATATCACATAGTTAATAACAGAGCCTAGACTAAAATCTTGGCCCTTTGTTCCTAAACTCTGTTATGACTCCAAGGGTAAATCTTTATCCTCTAATCTAAAGGTAGTTCAGAAAAAATCTTTGCATGGTTTTGATATCAAAATGTTAATAGCCTAATAAAATGAGTTGGGAATACTTTCTCCTCCACTTTCCAAAGGAATCGGCTAAAATTACATTTATCTCTTTATTGACTATTTGTTAGAACTCCCTTAAAATTCTCTAAGCTGATTGTTTCTTTAGGAAAATTTTGACCATTTAGTCCATTCACTTCATTATTAAAGATTCATTTAGTTTTTCTCTTCTTAAGTCAGTTATGCAATTTATATTTTTATAACACTGCTCTTTACATTTAGTTTCTAGATGTTTTGGCACAAACTTTTGCACAATATTTTCTTTTTCCCTTCTAATATTTGCTGAATCTTTAATTATGTCTCTGTTTTATTAAAATAATTATTTTCTTCTTTAGTGTCACTAGAGAAATTTATTTTATTAAATGTAAATTTAAATAGCATGGTCAGATTTGGTGAGAGATAGTCCTTATATTTGAATAGACTCCTTCAATACTATCATGGACCTTCTCTTAATAAGTTCATTGACTAAATCCAAAGATTGGATCATTTTATTTATCTACAGTATTGAAAATTTTCTGCACAGAAGGGGCCTTTAGAATTATAGTCATATGGACTAAAATTTTTCTACTATTCTGGGCTATCCTGAAAGGTCTAATTAATATGCTTTTTCTGTAAATTTTCTTGTCATGAGTCACTACTCATACAGATTCAGGGCTGGCTTGTATCTCTGATCACCAAAGATAAATGTCTACTTTCAGATGTTCTAACAACTAATTTACAAACTTTTGGGGTTTTAAATATATATGTTAGCCAAAATTTAAGGTGTCAGAGGCACATTTATATAACTATCTGCTCCACAATTTTTTATAAGTGAATAAGTACTCTGACTTTTGGAACATAAAACACCCCCAGGCATTTCTTAATTCATAGCTTATTGTTTATGGATACCCAATCTGTAATAATCACTTGCTCTTCTGACATTCTATAATTAGGCTTTAAATATTATTCAAAGTCCTGTAGTAGTCAAATAGCTTTTCTTTAAGGGAAAATGATTATTAGCCTAAGAAGTTGTAGCTTTATTTAAAAGTTCAAACTCGGGGTGCCTGGGTGGCTCAGTTGGTTGAGCATCCAACTTCGGCTCAGGTCATGATCTCACAGTTTGTGGGTTTGAGCCCCACATCAGGCTCTGTGCTGACTACTTGCTCAGAGCCTGGAGCCTGCTTCAGATTCTGTGTCTCCTTACCTCTCTGCTCCTCCCCCGCTCACGCTTTGTCTCACTCTGTTTCTCAAAAATAAATAAATGTAAAAAAAATTTTTTTTTAAATAAAAGTTCAAACTCACCCACTGTAATTTTCCCATGGAAATTTGCCAGAGATCAAGAGAACTTCAACATTTACAAATTCTTTTCCATAAACACCAAGTGGCAATGCTACTTGTATTGTAGCCTGATGTGCTAAAGAAACTACTTTTACTTCTTGTCCTATTCAAAGTTTGTAGTCATTTCAGTGAACGGATCACAGGACATATAATAAATCATATGTTAATTCCAGGTCAGAAAAGACCCATTTTCTAAGTGCAGAAGTTGTAAGCTGTAGTAATTTGTCCTTTAATTATAATAGAATATCCCATGCCCAGAAATGTAAGTGAAATGGCTCCAGTTTATGCATTGGATTTGAATGCTACTGTTTGGAATGTGTGTGTCTTACGACGCTACCTACTTTTCCTCATCATCCATTTTATAAGTATTCTGCATCAATGAAGAGGAACAGGTAATAGCCTTCATGTAGAAAGAAATTCATTTCTGTGGGTAAGTTATTGTTTTTTGGAACAACTAACATAATTATTTTTTAAGAATTTTTTAATGTTTATTTTTGAAAGAGAGAGAGAGAGTGTGTGTGTGTTGGGGGGCAGATAGAGGGAGACAGTCTGAAGCAAGCACCAGGTTCTGAGCTCTCAGCACAGAACCTGACATGGGTCTTGAACCCACAAACAGCGAGATCATGACCTGAGCTGAAATTGGAAGCTTAACAGACTGAGCTACTCAGGTACCCCCACAATTAATATAATTCTTAGGTAAGGTGGGAAAAAAGTTTAATGATATTTCACCTTATAAAAGTACAATCATATCACGCCAACTTTATTCAAACTGAGGAAATATTATTTTGCCACTTCAATAGCTATATTATTGTTTCTATGTGTATTTTCTCCAGGAAAGGAATAAAAAATTTAGAAAAGTATGGATGTTGCTTCCAGAGAAGCAGGGCAATAAATAAAGTGTAATATTCTTAAAGCTAACTGAAATAAGAGTTTCAAACAAAATAGAGATGTCAATTTGAGTAAATGCTACTTTTTAAATGTTTATTTATTTTGAGAAAGAGATTGGATAAGGGGCAGAGAGAGGGAGAGAGAGAGAGAGAGAGAGACTCATAGCTAACATCATACTCAATAGTGAAAGGTTGAACATTTTCTCACTCAGCTCCCTACTTCCTTTTTCCTCACATAAGTAAGTAAGTGCCTTAGTTCAGATATAACAGATGATGTCTCTGAGCAAGGCACACAATACATCATGTATACAAAAAGACTAGTTTAGTCATAAAACATATCCATACTATACTCTGATAATTACTTAGCTGACACTAATATTTTCTATAAGCCCATGCTCCATAAATCCATAAATTATAAGTATGTATTCATAAATACCATCAAGAAGTTTGATGAATATGTTTACAAGGAGTTTTGACCAGGTCATTCTTTCTCTATCTTCTTTGCCATTATCAAGTAAGGAAGTGCAGATTGCATACTATGTGCTAACACTCTAGCTATATCTATCAGTTACTACTACAAGAGTATAAAAAGAGTACAGATTCCATTTCTCTGACTTCCTTAACAATGCCTGTGTTGTGTCCTTTTGACATAAAAAAAAAAGGAGGAGTCTTATTACAATTTTAAAATGATTATTAAAAGCTGCTAAGATGAAGGTGCCTGGGTAGCTCAGTCTGTTAAGTGTCTGACTTTGGCTCAGGTCATGATCTCATGGTGTCTGAGTTCAAGCTGCACTTCAGACTCTGTGCTCACAGTTTGGAGCCTGTAGCCTGCTCCAGATTCAATCTCCCTCTCTCTCTGCCCCTCCCCTGCTAGCTCTCTGTCTCTGTCTCTGTCTCTCTCTCAAATACAAATAAACATTAATTTTTAAAAAATAAATAAATAAATTAATTAATTAATTAATTAATTAATGTCTGCTAAGAGATGGCTTTAAATCAATTGCTCCACAAATAAACAGAGAGAAAATAACCGCTAGCCATTTTCTGTCATCAATAGCCCATTTCTGTTTCCTGGTGGGTCATTACAATTACAGAGAAATTAAATCGCAGGTATTTGTCAAGAACAGTGAAGAGTCTGAGATTGTGTCCTACTTACAAGCTCACAACTTAGCCTGCCTCATTTTTCCGAGTCCTGGCGGAAGACATGAGATATCTGGGTCAGAAACAATGTACAACTTCCCACTCCTAATAGTGACGAGGATATGAGCATTTGATGAGGTTTCTAAAGTGCCAGTTCCCACATCATGACACAAAGTGGGCCAGGGGATGCCAACACATGCAATGGCTTGTATCACAGTTGAAAAATCCCAAGTTTAGGGAAACCAAATCTTTTATATTTGGAAGTAAGCCTGCCTGCCCCTTATTCTAGAAGAAAATGCAGTCTTTTTCTTTCAAAGATATCCTTTCTACTAACTTCCTTATAATGACATCCAGAAGGAAGACAGTTTGTGCCTCTGCTTGTAAGACAAGTAAAAAGGTGAAAGGCTCATTGGTGAATTGTCTCCCAAGAATATTATGGTGTTCTCTGACTCATAAATGTTGTTACTCTTGAAAACACAATACTATAAGCAAATTTGAAAGATATGCATATTCCTAAATGTTACCATAAAGATTTAAGGGGCTTAAGCTATAATGAATTATGTTATCTTATTTATAGTTCTTTTCATCAGGCTGGTAATAAATGCTTGTAAAAATAGAGAAAAATGACAGAGTTCTTTTTAGTATTGTGGTTCACCAAAATTTTGCTATAAGGACCTGTGGTTATTGATGAGGAAAATCTTATTTTCATTAAAACATTTTAATATTAACCTATAAGAAGAAGTCAATATAAGCAAGAAAATGGTGTGTTTGACTCACACTCTGGTGGTAAAACCAGATATTAAGGTTTTTCTCTGAGAAGTTATATTAGCAACAGAAAGTTTTCCACATCCTGAAAAACTCAAATTTTGATAAAGCCTAAAGGAACTGAAATCTTCGCCAGATTAGCATAACATCTGAGGGTTTCTCCTGGCTGAGGCAAAATAACTGAGAGCCAAGAATCTGGTTGGTTAGGTAGGCAAAAGCCTTGAAAATATGCACATATGAAACTTAAAGGAAGCATACAGCAAAACCTACAGAGAAGAATGTTTTCTACATATCTGTCCTTGGTTGACCCTGTACACATGCATATTTTTCTCATTTGAAAAGTACTGTAAAGTTACAGTATTCCCTAGACAAAGGGAATATTTAAGAAAATATAAGAGAAACATTTCTTTTCAGGAATTTGCAAAAATTACATGCATGGTGAAGAGGATATGACCCACTATGGTTTGGGCTTTGACTAAATCCTAATCAAAGCTTACAGCTAAATGAAACCAAGCAACTCTTTCCCTGTGCTTCTAAATTATTAATATAATCATGCCAAGGTTTCCATTAGGAATAGTAGCAATGCTAGGGATGCCTCCCACTCAAAGAATAATGTGATGTGGAAAAACGTGCTTCAGCATATCATTTAAAAGTAGATGTTATATCTAAAGAGCCTTGATTTATTTTATTGGTTTTAGTGTATTTAGATGAATTCCAAAATGAATTTCCTAAAGGAGATATTAAAGAAGGGAATCAATGAAATGTGACTTTTCAGTTTATAATAATGAACAAAAGTATATATTTTATTTAAAGAAAGCTGGGGACACCTGAGTGGCTGTCGGTTAAGAGCCCCACTCTTGACTTTGGTTCAGGTCATGATCTCACGGTTGTGGGTTCGAGCCCTGCATCAGGGTCTGTGCTAACAGTGTGGAGCCTGCTTGGGATTCTCTCTCTCCCTCTCTCTCTGCCCCTCTCCTACTGCCTCTTTCTCTCTCAAAATAAATAAAATTCAAAAAACAAAAAGAAAGAAAGCTGATTTTTTTTTCATGCTTAGGAAAGAATGTTACTGAATTGTATGGCCCAGTGAAAAGGATGATATAGTCTGACTCTGGATACAATACTGCTCATAGCATAATGAAGATAAGGTAGAGGACTAGTAATGCATCCCATACTGGAAGATACCAGGTCCCTCAAAATCAAGGTTTCTTTGAGAGCTTGTAGATGGAGTCACTTAGTGAGCAAATTTGACCTGTAGTTTGGAGATATAAGGAAACGTCACAAAATATAATGACTCAAACACAGAAAAGGCAGGTGGATTATGAAGTATGTAACAGGTACTGCATCTGGTAAAAGTTGCTTTAAGAACCAAAAAGATACCAAAAAGTGAGATAAGATGTGTCAGTGGAAGTGTGTCAGCAGAACAGTAAAGTGACCTGACAAGAAGTAAGTGAGAAATAGTCATAATAAACCAGAGGAACTGGTTGAAAGCTTGGACAGTTGAGAATTCTATAACATAAACAACAGAAAGATGGAAGTTTATCACCCTGAGAAGAAAGGATGCAAATAGCAGGAGGTATCAGACTTGGAGATACTGATTTCCGTAATATCCTTAATTTCTTTTAATTTCCTTAATTTCTTCTCCAGTAGGAGAAGAGAGTCATCTTCCCAGCTATTTCTAACTGTATCACCTTGCCATTTACATTAGACGTTCGTAGGAACTGTCTTTAGTGCAATGAAGAAAATTATTCAAATTAAAAAAAAAAGCAAAGGGGAAAAAAGAGAAAGAGAGGCAAACCAAGAATTCTTAACTACAGAGAACAAACTGATGGTTACTAGAGGGGAGGTGGGTAGGGGGATGGGGGAAATAAGTGATGGGGATTAAGGAGGGCACTTGTGATGAGCACCAAGTGAAGTATGGAAGTGTTGAATCACTTTATTGTATACCTGAAACTAATATTATGCTATATGTTAACTGGAATTAAAAAAAACTTTTATAAATATTTCTTAACATTCTATCAACATTTTCCAAATAAAATTTTGGAGTTGGTAAAAACAAGTCATTATCTTTAAATTCTCATCACTACCACATCATTATCACCATGACCACATCACCATCAACATTAGCACCATAATCACAAACAAATAGCTTTCTTCACTTCAAGCATTATTATTCTAATGATAGTACAAGGAAGGATTTTATTTTTGGAATTGATTAAATTAACCAGAGGAGAACTCACAACCTGAAAAATAAAAGTCATGTTCCTACAATTGACACTGTATACGTGGATATCATAGAACAAATGTCATTCAACAAAGTAACATTCTTCTCTTCTTCAAATATAGTAATCATAATACTAGCAGTAATTATACTCAGTCTCTATAAGAGTAACAGTGTCAACAGTAAGGAAAAAAAAAAAGAAGGAAAAAGCCCTATTATCTCAGTTTGTATGTAGTAGAATATGGAGCTAGTATATGGGCTGGAGGGATGACTTACTAGAGACTCGATTTGCACTCTAGTTTATATATATATATATATATATATATATATATATATATATATATATACTTGGCTTTGCTATTACAGGAACTTACTTTATTCATGTTTAGCACTGATAGCTAATGATATAATATACTCTGCTTTCTAAATCAGATGTAGTTAGTTTATCAATAATACTCATTTTTAAATGAATAGGTATTAAAATAAAAAATACTTTTTCCTCTTTCTGGGAGGTAGGCAGAGGATTGTGTTCCTAAAGTTTTGATTCCTCTAACTTCTGAGGAATATCAATAGGTGCTTTGTAGATTCCAAAGCATCAGCACATCTTGATGAACCAAAAAAATGCTTGTATTAGAAAGAGAAACAATGCTTATATATTCTCTGGACAAAGACAAGGAGGAAATGGGATATCGTTTCAAAGATATTAAAAACGAATGTCTGAATACTTGCTGATACCAGTATGGACTGGTTACACTGAACAAAGTTCGAGGACCTGAGCCAAAGAGAAAACCAGGATTAACCTTACCTTAGACAGAACGGAGTCTTCATGTGGAAGTTCTGATGTAAAAGCCTTGTCCTACTGAGATAGAAGTGGGAAGGTGAAACTTTACAATAACAAGGAACAGCATCAGGTAGGCAATGAAGCAAACTGCGGAGGTTTCTATGGAAAGAAGAACAAACAACAAATGTGATACCTATAGTTTGAGGCACTAGATATCTTTGTGACTTGAGAGATGGATGTCTAATGGGGGTCATCTTCTGAATCAACAATAAACTAATACGGAAATCCATGCCCTTTTTGGTAGATGGATACTTTTTTAGGGTCCCTGGACCTAATGCCAACATGAAGTGTGGGATCCCCCACATACAACAGGAAGCAATTCTCAGATACCTTGCTGGTATCAGCTGATTCTGATACTGTCTACCAGCCAATAGTTCAGATTCCACAAGTCCTGAAACACTGCCTCCTGCCCCGCCCCAACTCAAATGCCAGCCACAAGCCATAAGCTGTTACCTGTGCTTCTGACCAAGCAGTTATAGTTTGGAGATTCAAAAGATTTGCTAGAGCAACTCATGGAATTCAGCAAAACACATTTACCAGTTTATTAAAGAACGTAAATCAACAGCCAGATGAAGAAGTACATAGGTCAAGGTCCTCAACAAAGGATCATCTGTCTTCCTGGAGCTTGAGGTCTGGCTCCATGGCACCTGGTGCATTCTGGAAGCTCTCTGAAAAGGGACCAACAACTGTCCTCTTCAGTTTTTATGGAGGCTTCCTTAGGCAGTTGTAATTTACTGAGTCATTGGATACGGGCTGATTCAACTTCTAGCCTCTCATCCCTCTTCAGAAGTGGGGGTGAGGGGGGATGGGACTAAAAATCCTAACCCTCTAATAACCTTGTCCTCATGACAACCAGCCCTGCACTTGGGTGGGGTCCAAAAATCACCTTCATTAATAACAAGACACTCATTTTACCTTTAAAGCTAGGAAATATTTTTAGGAACTGTGTGTGAAAACCAAATATACCTAAATATCATCTGAATGACCAAATACATGTTTCTTATAAGTCATTATATCACAGTACTACAACAGGTTTCACATTTATTTACGGTATTGAGACCTGTCGTTATATTTCACCATAAATGTTGCTAGCACCTTTCTCCTTTTTTTTAAAGTTTATTTTGAGAGAGAATGAGAGAACATGCACACAAGCAGGGGAGGGGCACAGAGAGAGAGGGAGAGAGAGAATCCTAAGCAGGCTCCACACTGTCAGCATGAAGCCCAATAGGGGGCTTGAACTCACCAACCGTGAGATCATGACCTGAGCTACAATCAAGAGTCGGAATCTTAACTGACTGAGCCACCCAGGCTCAGTCAGCCACCCAGCCACCCCTCTCCTCTTTTATATAATCCTTTACATCTTGTTTTGGAGGGCTGATGGAATGCTTTCAACATAGGCACTGTAGCTCCTTCTTCTAGAGTTTCAATATATCTTGAGCCAATCCAAGCTCTGCCAACTAGTAGTTACTTGATTACGGGCAAGTGATTAGATTCAATCTTTCTGTTTCCTTATATGGAGAATGGGGGGAAATAAGTGACCTCATGGTCTCATTGTGAAGATTAAATTAGTGGCTGGTGTATAGTAAGTGTCAGTTACCATTGCTTTTATTAAATAAACTTACACAGGGAGGAAGACATTCACATGGTAGTTAACATAAATAGAAAGAGGTGTGAGAAATTACAAGGAAAAAACCAAAAGTTTACAGTCTCACTTAAGGAGGTATAGTTAAAGCAATGATTTTAAACTGGTGGTTTCTGAGCCAGAATCAGCTAGAGGCCTTTTTGGGTGTTTTGTTTTGTTTTTGTTTTTGTTTTTGTTTTGTTTTTTGTTTTGGCTAGCAAAATGTTAAAAATAAAATAAATATGGGGGAACCTGGGTGGCTCAGTTGGTTTTGGCTCAGGTCAAGATCTCACAGTTTGTGAGACTGAGTCCTGTGTTGGGCTCCATGCTAACAGCACAGAGCCTGCTTGAGATTCCCTCTCCCCTTCTCTCTCTGCCCCTTCCCTGCTTGTGCACATGCTGTCTCACTCTCTCGCAAAATAATTAAATAAACTTAAATTAAAATAAAAACAAAATATAAAAATAAAATAAAATAAAATAAAATAAAATAAAATAAAATAAAATAAAATAAAATAAAATAAAATAAAAATGAGTACACCTACCTGGGCAGAATTTATTAGGCTTCTCAGTCCAATCTACCACCATTAATACGGCCTAATTCACACTTTTGGGTTACTTATCTTGCCACTGTCTTAGTTGAATTTGTGAACCCAGATTTAAATACGTGCTCATCAACATGTGTTTTTCTTGGGTTAATGCCTAACATCTGATTATCGCTGATTGTTTGGCTTCCTTAGGCTTTACACCTGCGTTACTATAGAAACATCATCATAAATTCCACATTGTTTTATTTTCATCTTTCCATTTTAATTTAGATGTCTGGAGTCAGAACTTGTGTTTGTCCTAAATTCTGTAGACTGTATGCTCACTATCGCTGTGTAGTTAAACAGTCTTGCTCCAGTGTCAGGGTAGTGGGTGAATTATTGGCAAGCATTAAGAGAAACAGCCTTTAACATTTTGTGTGCACTTTTAAGATCAGAGAGGATTTAGAGGGGTGGTGTGTGATTTTCTGGACTGGAAGTTAGCCAAGAAACTATTATGTTTATAGTTATATTGAGAAATATCCCAGAGCGGCTTTAAGTACTAAAAATAGAGAGAAGAACCCATTTAGTAGCAGCGCCAGTAGCCTGGTTTCTACCTACACCAAGTTGGGACTTTGGAAAAGTATTTATGAGTGAACTCTCCTGAATCACTGATCCTACTTACTGCAGTAACTGATGTTTCCTTGGAGGTTTCCCATCTTCTCAGTTCACTCAGTCAGGTTTATGAGATGTGACAGGATTGTAGTGCTAGGAGATGGCTGCTATTTATATAGCAGAGAGTAAAATTTGACAGTAAACTTAGGGAAAGTTTTGCAAAGATTGCATCCTTTCTCTAATTTCCTATGGTTTATTTTCTGTGATGTGTACTCAACTCCACTCACTCTGACATTAAACTTTATTTTCTCTATTCAAAACTATAAAAGTGTGTTTGGAATAGGTGTGTGTTTAAAGAATAAGAAATGGCTTCTTCTGTTTTATTTTTGTTGTTTTTTAAAAGCTTTATCAGGGTATTTTTGATACATGAGTAATTGTATATATTTAATGTGTCCAATTTAATGAGTTGGGACACAGGCAAACACTTGTGATACCCCACTGCAAACAAAGTAATAGAACATACAATGGAGAAAAGATACTCTTTACAATAAGTAGTGTGGGTAAATACGGTATCCATATGCAAAAAATAAAACCGTACCCTTATCTTACACTATACATAAAAATCAACTCAAAATGGATTATACACATTTGTTTGTAAGACACAACTGTAAAACTTCTAGAAGAAGATGTAAGAGAAAAGTTTCTTGATGTTGGTCTTGGGAATGACACGAAAAGCACAATCAACCAGATCAAAAAGAAGTGAGACTACCTCAAACTAAGAAACTTCTGCATGGAGGGACCCCTGGGTGACTCAGTCGCTTAAGAGTCCATCTTTGGCTCAGGTCATGATCTCACAGTAAGTGGGCTTGAGCCCCACATCAGGCCATCTTCTGTCAGTGTGGAGCCTGCTTTGGATCCTCTGCCCCCCTCTTTCTATGCCCCTCCCCCACCCATGTGTGCTCTTTCTCTCTCAAAAATAAACATTAAAAAAATGTAAAAAAAAAAAAGAAATTTCTGCATAGAAAAAAGAAACAATCAACACAATGAAAAGACAACCTGGGTGGGGTGAGGGAGAATATTTTTAAATCATATATCTGATAAGTGATTAATTTCAGAAATATATAAGGAATGCTTACAAGTCAATAGCAAAAAATAGATAAAATTAAATAAAATAACCTGATTAAAAATGGGCAAAGGATTTGAATAGAGATTTCTCTAAAGAAGCTATACAAATGGATAACAGGTATATGAAAAGATGCTTAACACTATCAATTATCAGGGAACTGCAAACAAAAGTATAATAAGACTTCACCCCACATCTGTTGGGATAGCTATTGCTAAAGAAAAAAAAGATAAGCATTGGAAAGGTTGTGGAGAAATTGGAATCCTTGTTGACTCTTCATGGGAATGTAGAATGCTGCAGCCACTATTAAAAACAGTATGGAGATTGCTTTAAAAATTACAAATAGAACTACCACATTCAGCAATCACAGTTCTAGGTATATATCCAAAAATTTTGAAATCAGCATCTCAAAGAGATATCTGCATTCCCATTTTCATTAAGGCACTATTCACAATCACCAAGATATGGAAACAACCCAAGGGTCCATCAACAGAGAAAAGGGTAAAGGAAACGTGGTATGTACATACAATGGAATTTGTTCAGCCTTAAAAAAGGAAGGAAATCCTGACACTTGCAACAACGTGGATGAGCCTGAAAGTTATTATGCTAAATGAAATAAGCCAGTCACAGAAAGACAACAATTCCATTTATATGTGGTATATAAAATAGTCAGCCACATAGAAGCAAGAGTAAAATAATGGTTGCCCAGGACTAAGACGTGGGGGAAAAGGGGAGCTGTTATTCAATGGACATAGTTTCAGTTATGATAGGCAAATAACTTCTAGAGATATGACAACTTAGTGCCTATAGCCACTAATATGGTATCATGTACTTCAATATTTAAGAGGGGAGGTCTCATGTTAATTATTGTTACCATAAAAAAGAAATGGCCTCTCTTAATAAAGTATGCTCCAGCACCACGTAAGTAATTTTTGCATCACCCCATCTGAACATATAAACAATGGTTATCAAATTAAATGGTGTCTTAAAAACTTAACTTTATTTCTTGCCCAGTAGTCTATTTGTTGATCTAGTTAATTTAAATTCAAATGTAGTTGCATGTTTTAATTTAATCATCTCACAGAAAGAGAAAAGGACCAAGGCATTTTTTTTAATGACATGTATTTTCCAGTCTTTTACTCTCTGAACATTACTATTAGTAAACTCAAATTTGAGGACCACCTATTGGTATCAATCTTGATATCAGTTAACTTTCTGTGACCTATAATGAAAATGTAATTTATTTTTGGTTCGCTGGTTTACCTTGATAGTCATAATGCTCTAGAAAACAATAAGAAAATATCTAATTATTATCATGATGCCCTCTATTCAAATATTTGAAGACTTGCTTTAATAAGCTGTACACATTTTTGTTTGATTTTGGGGGCCAATGCACAAGCCCATGAAAGAGGGACCCGTTGAAGTATGTCAAGTTGCAACCACCACCACTGAAAGATAATTCCAAACCTATCTGTTTTATGTCACTCAGATTGCTTAATAACGATGGCTGGTTTAAGATGAAATACCAGATATACTTTAAATTTTATATGAGGCAGGGGAATTATTTGAAAGGCATAGAGTTTAGGATGTGTAAGATATCTGAGAGAGCTAGGGACTGATAATAATTTAAGACATGAAACCCTAAGTCGGCACCATGTTTTTCCCACCCAGCACTTTAAAGCATCGGTGCAACAATGTCTTCTGGTTTGTACTGTTTTTGATGGGAAGTTGGCCATCTGAAATGTTTTGACCTGCATGAAATGCACTTTTATCTCCAATTTAAAGTTGTAGCTCTTTGCTCTGTTCCTAGGTTATTTTGTTGATCCTGCCCAGGGGTCACTGAGATTCCTGAATCTATACACTTATGTCTTTTACCAAATGTGGGAAATTTTCAGTTATTATTGATGTCTTAAAATATTTTTCTTTCTGCCACATTCTCCCTCTTGCTTTTCCCAACTCCAATGATATGCATGTGAGCACATGATATTGTTCCACATGGCCATGAGATTCCACTCATATTTTAAATCTTTTTTCCATTTGATCTTTTGTTCTCCATTTTTTTCTTTTCTGTTTCCTCACTCTATATGCCATTTCTTTTTTCCTCTTTATTTTCTAGTCTTCATTAAAATTCCTATATATTTTCACTTATAACAAGTATATGTTATGTTCTCAAGTATTGTGACAATAACTTAAAAATCTTTGCTGATTTCAAAATTTGGAATACATCAAGGTCAGTTTCCATTAGTTGCCATTTCTTCTTATTATGAATAATATTTTTCTTTTCTTATGTAGAATAATTTTGGCTTGTATCCTGGAGTTATGAACTACACGTGGAAGAGATCTGAATTGTGTTGTTTCTCCAAATAAACATTAATTTTTGTTATTGTTTTATCAAGCAGTTTACCTGCCCCAATGAAAAACTCATTGCTGCTGTGAGAAGCCACTGAATTTTCAGTTCAGAGTTATAGACTTAGTTGGAGATGTTTGTTATTCATCCCAAATATTTCTATTGCAAATATTAGGGAGATATTATATATAGCATTTGGTGCCATGTCTCTCTAAAGTCTCCTTTCCAAGATTCCTCTCCACACGTAATGTGTTGTAAATATTTGGAAATGCACCCGCCAGTCCATCAAGTCAGTAGGATGAGAATCTCTATATCAGTTTTATGGCTCTACATGGTGTGGACTAGGGACCCTCTTCATTCTAAAAGTCATAAAAATGGGAAACTCACCCATAACTGTTCTCTTCTTCCAAGTGTTGAACACTTCCAGAATCTGTTTGCTTTTGGTCACTCTCCAGAGGCTTTCGGTAAGTTGTTTTATATTTGTGTATTTGTGGGAGAGTTAGTTTAAATGAAACCATTTAATTTACTTTAAAAAGTAAATTTGTTATCAAATGCCCACTCCCCTTAAAGTCCCTACAAAATACCTATTGATTTCATTAGGCTTTCACATTGAGGAAGAATGCCACATTGACAGAACCTTTCTACAAAAGGTAGAAATCTGGAAAAAATACTTATAAAATCTTGGGATATAGACAGAGTGACTTTAAAAGAATCTTTCAAGGTGGAAAGTTGGCTGAGAATGTGCACAGTTTACAAGATTAAAGTTTGGTTTTGTGGGCAGAGTAAAACAAGGGTTTCTACATGAGCTTCATGTGGAAGGTGTTAGTTTTTGTAGTTTTGCTATTTTAATTTGTTCAAAGTCTTATCTTTCAGTAGCAAATATTTCCAGAAGCAAGTTGCTATGTTATTTTTATGCGATTCCAGTATTGATTAGCCCAGAAACAGAAAAGTATGTTTTTTCAATTCCCAATACTTAATCTTTCATAATGTATTGAAAGTGGTGAGTGGAATGTTTGTGAAAAGATACAGATTAATAAAAATAATATATTTGTTAATTAGTAACAGTTTGAACTGTTAAAATAACATTTTGTAACTTCATCTAAAATAAATATCTGGAAAATAACTCAAATGTTTGGCTTACAAATATGAAAAAATATTATTTTGATGCAAATTGATTAATTTACATTATAGCTTGCTCTTCAATTTGATATATGTTAAAAAAAATTTAATGTTTATTTTTGAGAGAGAGAGAGAGAGAGAGAGAACCTGAGTGGGGGGAGCAGGGGAGGGGGCACAGAATCTGAAGCAGGCTCCAGGCTCTGAGCCATCAGCACAGAGCCCTATGCTGGGCTTGAACTCACAACTCATGAGATCATGACCTGAGCCAAAGACTGACTCTTAACTGAGCCACCCAGGTACCCTAATTTGATTTATGTTAAATTTAAAATTGAATCAGTATATAGTTTGATAAAGTTAATTGGTAAACCTGGACCCACAAAACAGAGGTCTCTACAGTGGCCTGATCTTTACAAATTTATTTTTTTTTAATGCTTATTCATTTTTGAGGGAGAGAGAAACACAGAGCATGAGCAGGGAAGGGGCAGAGAAAGAAGTAGACCCAGAATCGGAAGCAGGCTCCAGGCTCCAAGCTGTCATCACTGAACCCGATGTGGCCTTGGAACCCAAGAGCCGTGAGATCATGACCTGAGCCGAGATCAAGATTGGACGGCTCATCGGACTGAACCACCCACGCGCCCCTGGCCTGGCTTTTTAAATCTAGCAGCCCGCAATTAGGGGAAGCACCTGTGAAGGAAGCCTAATTGACACCACCTATTCCCGGATCTCAGCTTTAGCTCCTTCCCCCTCACCTTAGAAAATAGGATCCACCTGCCCTGGGAGGAAATCCTCGGCCTCCCAGCCAATCAGGCCCTGCTTCCTCCTTCCACGTCTACCGCGGCCGGCCCAGTATAAATAGCTGCTCCAGGCCAACCTTCCTGCACGAGTCTGTGCTGTGCGGCAAGTGCAGGCCTCCTGTCTTAGGTGGATTGTTTCACCTCGAATAAAGGGCACCAAAGCCCTTCCTAAGTAGTTTGACAGTGAGGCAGACTTGGAGACAGCAGCCGAAGACGCCAGGTCGGCACTTAGACGCAGGTGAAGCTACTGGACCCTCTGCTGAGATCTCGGTAAGCTTGTCTTCTATGCAGCTCGCTTTATTTCCAGTTCTGAGCTCTTTTCTGGTCTTCGGCCTTCCGGGGGGAAAACTGGGATCTGAGCCTCCACGTTTTTCAGTGAGACCCACTGGGGCACACACAGCATATGGGTTTGTGGCCCGCCTCGTGTGCGTGGTAGGTACCTTGGGGAGCAACTAGCAAGTCTCAGGAACTGTGCATAGGCCGCCGGAAACCTTTCGACTGGTTGAAATAGGATTATTTCCGCAGAGAATCACGGGTACCCCTGGTCTCAAAACTGCACTGTGGTGGTGTTGAGGCTTCACAAAGACCTCACGATAAATCCACAGTTTAAGTACACTTTTTTTCCTCCCATTTTGTAATGGTTAACAATGGTGACGTCCGTCAGAAAAAAATATAGTTAAGAAAATCTGCTTTTAGGTAAGTGCTAACAGCAGCCTACAATATGCGTTTTAAAGCCAGCATTAATTTAAGTACTATAAATCCACATTATCTTTTACTTCTTTCTGTTGTAGGCAATCTTCAAAGGAAGGTAAGAGGAGAGTATGCTATCTTATCATGATATTTGTTTAAATAAATGACTTATGGAGGAATATTCAGAGAGTGAGAACCTTTCCAGCAACAACAAAATAATTTGAGTTTAGCCCAGAAAAATCCCTTAGGGTCTTGATTAAAGGGCAAAAATAGCAACAACCAAACAGGCCATATAAAAATATCACCACCAACATAAATGTCACCTTTTGAAAATTTTGGATTGAGAAAAATACTGTGAGAAAAATATATATTGGCAGTGTTTATAATAAAGGAGAAACAGAAGTAGCCCATGTGAAAAGCCAAAATAAAGGATTTTTTTTTCCATTTTACTTATGAGAATGCCAGATTAACACTCTGCAGATATAAGATAGGAATGATTTGGGAAAATACTTTATTCTTTTTATATATCTCAACACTTTATACAGTCTCTGGAATCTCTGAAGTCTCTTCCTTTCTACTTGATCACCACTAATTTCTTGTCATGTTCCATATTTTAAATCAAAATTACCAGTTAGAATAATTCTTATTTTTCTTCTCTTACCTAAGCAAGCCCACAGCCAAAGATACTGTGATAGTGTGGTGATTTTTGCAAGTGTTAGTTGTTTCTATGTGGAAATGTTTTGGAAAAACCATAGCATATTCAGGTGTAAAGTGAGCCAGATTCTGCTGGATCTGTATAGATCCCAAACAAAACTGAAGATAGCAAATATGCCTTTATTCTTTTTCAAAGACAGAAACCAACCTGATATCTTCTTTTTTTCCTGTTTTTTTTTTTAAGGGAATTAGACTTTTCTGTATTTCTCCTGGTTGTTCAAAATATGTAAATAGAAGCTCTCTAGCTAGAGTATTTGGAGCTGGATTTCTGACTCTATTAGATTTACAGATGATGTTGCTGAGAATTCAGTTTTATTTTCCTGTTTCTAGGAGACATTATTTTTGTTTCCATTGCTTAACTGAGAAATAGGTAATCTATGGGGTGCCTGGGTGGCTCAGTTGGTTAAGTCTGATTTTGGCTCAGGTCATGAACTCAAGGTTCGTGAGTTCAAGACCCGTGTGGGGCTCTGTGCTGACAGCCTGGAGCTTGCTTCAGGTTCTATGTATCCCTCTCTCTCTGTGCCTCCCCCACTTGCTTCTGCACTTTCTCTCTCCAAAAATGAATAAACATTAAAATTAAAAAAAATAGGTAATATAGTGTTTAGGTATATGAAATTTACTTTATTGACTATTAACTTGAGCTCTTAAATTATTTTGCTTTCACAAATAAGATATAATGTTCTAAGATTAAGTTCAAATATGAAAAATACATTGATTCACTGTATAGATAGAAACGAATACAATTTACTAATTATAAAAATATGGTAAACTTCCACTCTCCTGAAGAATTGTTGGGTGGCTTAATAGAACTGACCATTATTTTTCATCAACCAGTATTTTTATCATCTAAAATTTAATTGGATGTGTTGTTTTGAAGAAATTTGACCTTGTATAACATTTTACTGTTACCAGTGGACACTTGTGTTGTGTCAATGGAGCTCTCAGTTCTTGGATTTCCCACCGAAGATTTACATGAGAAGTCACACTCCAATAAAGATAGCCAGAAGGAAAGTAGTAAGCACTAAACAGTTTATTAAGATTTAATGTTTTTATTTATTTTTGAGACAGAGAGAGACAGAGCATGAGCAGGGGAGGGGCAAAGAGAGAGGGAGACACAGAATCTGAAGCAGGCTCCAGGCTCTGAGCTGTCAGTATGGAGCCTGACCCCGGGGGTGGGGGTGGGGGGGTCAAACTCATGGACTGTGAGATCATGACCTGAGCCAAAGTCGGACGTTTAACCGACTGAGCCATCCAGGTGCCCCTAAACAGTTTTTTAAGGACCATACACTCTCAAGATGGGAGAAGGGGCAGGCCCAGCAGTGGCAACTGCCCTGGGATTAGGGGTGTCTTTTGTTTTTATGTTTGCATAGATTATGGGCCCTAGCTAGGGCATCTAGCTAAGGTTGTTTCCAATTGTCTAAGTAACTTCTGGTTGGAAGGGGAGTTTGTGGCCTTATAAGGTTGTTTCTAGAACTGTCATGGCCATCTTCCCCCATGGGTTAGGGGGGTTGAGAGGTTGAAACTGCAGGTAAATACATTGTAACGAGCTATAGGTTATTGTACTGACCCAAGCTGGAAGCACATGCTCTGCACCTGTTTTTGTTTTTGTTTTTTTTTCTTGCTCTGATGGCCCCAGGAGCTGGGTGACCACAAACGACCGATTACCACCACCCTTGCTTCCAGCCCATATTTAGCTAATGGCCTAGGCCATCATTACTACTCGTCTATCCTCAATCCAACTTGATGTCTTCATTACTTTGAACATGAACATATATTGCTTTAGTGTTAGAATAGATATTTGAATCATTCCAATTTCCCCACTTTTGCTTTACTTTGCATCTCAGAATGGAGATACCAAGGCATATTTTGATTGCAAGAGGAAGACTTAAGCATAAAATATGTTCCTAGCACTGTGTTAGATACCAGATTTCTTCACCAGTAAGGTTTTACTGTTGAGCTAAACTAAATGTCTTCACCTAATCTGTTTTCAGTTTTTCTCAGGACTTTTTCTAAATACATGTTCTTTTAATAGGATTTGTTGTCTGAAATACCCTTATACAAAAGCAAGCAGTCTTTGAATCACCACAACAGGCTATAAAATCTGTTTCCCACATCATGAGGTAGGATTCAGAAAACACCATTAAAGCAGTATTTCAGTGAAAACAGTTATTACTTTCTTTCTAATTAGTATTTTTTTCAGACTATATCCCAGTCTCCTGCTTTTTTATACCTGAAACCCTCATTGTCACAATATTTCAATCTTGTTGTCTTTGCTACCACTTGCAACATAATTCAATGTATCTAGATCAACCACAGCCATTCCATTTGGATGTATCTTTCTACTAGCCCTAAGACCCTGTTGCTTTTGGGGGAAATTCAATTAAAAACAAAATCTGCCTATTCAGAAAACCCTTCCACAAAGGTAGAATATAAATTGTTTTATTATTTAAGGGGTACTAGACCAGAATGTGATGCATATCTCAAGAAATCCACTAAAAGATTACAAAAACAGAAAGAAATCTTACCCTTTAATATACCCAGGTGTATACACCCCATTACTTGTTCCTGAGATGAACAGTAACTAGGTCTCAAGTTAACAGGACTTGATGGCACTGTTTGTCAAGTGTACTTTATCATAGGTTCATTTGGTAATTGCAGTGGCCATTTGTGTTTGATTGGCTTTATCCTAAGGAAAAGTAAACTACTCCTACCTTTGACAGGAGATGATTTAGCAACTTGGAGGGATGTCCCCATGGAAGTTAGGTTCTTAACATTCCACAAACTGGAGGTGAGAGCGCTATCTTCCTTGCTGATTACTTTTCAAAGAGATGCCCTGCAAGTCCTTGAGAAGACCATTCCTGGGGCATTAAGCCTGCAGGAGTTTTATTTACCTTTTAAGAAAAATTTACATACATTTTGAAGAGACAGAATTTACAAGTTATCTGAAGTAAATGGCCTAAGGAAAAGGTAGGGGAGAAGTCTTTTCCTTACTTTCAACAGGTAGATTTCAGACTCTTTTAATTAGTATCTGCTGTTACACTACTGTATTAGGTTTATCCAGAGAAGAAGAATTGATAGGATATTGATTCATGTAGTTATGCAGGCTGAGAAATTCCAAGATCTGCAGTTAGCAAGCTGGAGCCCCAGGAAAGTTGATGGTGCAGTTCCAATCAGAATTCAAAGGCCTGCAGGGCACATGGATGGCTCAGTTGGTTGAGAGTCTGACTTCAGCTCATACAGTGATCTCAGGTTTCATGAGTTCCAGCCCTACTTCAGGCTTCCTGCTGTCAGCCTGTCAGAGCAGAGCCTGCTTTGGATCCTCCGGTCCTCTTCTCTCTGCCCCTCCCCTACTTGTGCTCTCCTCAAAATAAATACATATTATAAAAAAAAAAAAAAAAATCCAAAGTCCTGAGAACAAGAAGGACCTGATGATGTAGTTCTAGTCTGAAAGCCAGCAGCCTCTTGATTCAGGAAGAGATGATGTTTTAGTTGGTGTTGAAGGCAGGATAGATGTATGTCCATGTTCCAGCCCCAAACCATAATACAGGAGGCATTCTCTCTTCTGGGAGGGTCAACCTTTTTGCTGTTCAAGCCTTCAGTAGGTTGGGTTAGGGAGAGCAATGTGCTTTACTCAGTCTTGATTCAAATGTTAATCTCTTTCAAAATGCTCTCACAGAAACACACAGAATAATACTTGACCAGATATTCAGACACCTGCTGGTCGAGGCAAATTGACACATTAAATTAACCATTACGGTGATGAAGTTGAGTATCAAAGTACCTAACTTCTTTCTCATTACCTTAAAAGATTATTTTTCTCTCAGGACTTCCATTTTCATGTTAGCATAGCACATTAGATAGCATTTCAAAAGAATGGATAATATTTTGAATAACAGTATAAGGAGCTCTTTACCTAGTAATATAGTAATATCCTATTGATATCCAAAAGAGACTTTTTCTCCAGGAGTATATGATATGAACTTTACCCTTTCCCCACCACTCTTAACACTTATTTTTACCAGAGAAATTATATAACTCTACTGACTTTTTTTCTTATAAAATTCCAACTAGTTAATTTTGACTTTGCTATCAGTATGACTTCACTCTCTGTTGGTATATATCTTCTTTACTACCATTTCAAGCTTCTTTCTGAACAACTCCAGGAATGTTTCCTTGGTAATTCAGGGAGTCAAAAATCAAATTCCATCCTAATTTTGTTGATGTATTTCCTTCCAGTTTCATCCCATAATGCTCCAATTAACTTGTGCCTTTTATTGCCCGTAAGAGCTGCACTTTCCTGTCTGTTTCTTCTTGAGCCATTACCACAATTGGAAATGGTCTCGCCGTTGTAATTTTGTTTTTAGTATTACCCGTCAGTGTTCATGTCTGCAGTTGAAATCTCAAATCTTGACATCGTCTTCTACCTGGAAGTGCATCTTTAATCTTTTGAATATTATAAATACTTACAGTATTTGTCCTATTTTTTTCTCTCCTGCTGGTGTTCATATTTTTATTCGCCAAAATACTGTAAGTTCATAGAGAGCTGGATTTATTTTTTCTATCCCTCACATTCTCTAGCAGTGTATCTTCAGTTACGTGTTAAATGAATTGATGTGTGTTGATAGGTACACATTTTTCAGCCTCTGTATATATCTTGCATGTAGGTATTCCTCTGAGCAAATTTACAGTATAGAGAAAAATATTGTAAAGTTCAGAGATCGTAATATCAACAGGCCTTTTAAAAGCTGTTGTGGAGGAAAAAGTGAGTAAACATTTTATTGTCTTTACTAAGCTTAACTGTTGAAAAGCAAGTGACTTTTATTAAGAGATAAAATTTCATTTTCATGGTAAAATGTTAGGATTTTTTTTAAGCATGAACTGATCATTATATGCCATGAGACTGGAAAATAATTTAAGATTTCAACCTGAGTCTTAATATTGTCATCACATAATAAGGAGCCAGCTGAAGGAAGTTGGGGAAAACAATTCTAAAAAACTATCTTAAAACAACAAAAAAAAACCCCTGATTTTTCAACTGTAGTTTTATCGTATCATAACTTTATTTTTTCCATTTTTTTTAAGTTTATTTATTTTGAGAGCGCGAGCATGATCAGGGGAAGGGCAGAGGGCAAGGGAGACAGAGGATCCCAAGCAGGCACCCTATTGTCAGCGTAGAGCCTGACAAAGGTCTCAAATTCCTGAAAGTGTGAGATCATGACCTGAGCTGAAATCAAGATTTGGATGCTTAACTGCTGACTGAGGTGCCCAGGTGCCCCTCTATCATAATATTCAAGGAATTCCCTGGTATCAGTATTCTAGAAGTTGTGTTTAAAAAAGCAGGGGGGGGGGGAGGTGCATTATTTTGGGGAGAGTTAAATGTGTAAGTTTGAGAAAGAAAACAGTATTATAATTATTCATTTTGTTTTGAAGTCGCAGTTTTGAATGCAGTTTAGCATACACGTTACATTATCATAGTTTAAATAACAAATGAAAAATTCTGTAGCAAAAATTTCCCCCTGAAATATCAAAGAACAATAGAACAAAATGTAAATGCTATTACAGGCCACTGGTCACCACCTTGCCATTATTGGGTGGCTCCTTAAAATATGCCCTCCAGTGATTTTTACAGTGTGGTTTTAGCAATTTTAAATGGTTCAGTTGATGGATTTCACGTTTTTCTCCTGGGAAACCATTACGTAATGTAACTCAATTCTGTTGCCAAGAAGATTTTCTAGTGTTGTTGCTTCCGTTTTCTGGTTTTAAAATCACAATTCAATTTTCAACTTGTATAATTTTGTTAAATATAAAATTTAATGATGTGTTCAATTTATATAATGTCATTTTACACATCACCTCTCCTAGGTGTTAATAATAGAACTAAGAATCATTGATTGAACATACTCTAGGTCAGACACTATTTTAAGCACTCTCTATGTATTAGCTTATCAGATATCAAAAGCTTTTGAGGTAAATATGGTTAGCTCCATTTTACAGATGAAAAAGTAATATAAAGATGAAATATCTCTTGCTCAAGATGACATCACTAGGAAGTGGAGAGAGAAAGATAGGGAATCCAAGCCTTATAAAACCTTTGTCAAACCTGCAGTCTTACCCGGTGTACTTCACTGCTTCTTGGCATTTAATTTTGAACACGATTAAGATGTAAAAATGATCATGGGGCACCTGAGTGGCTCAGTTACTTAAGCTTCTGATCCACAGAGGCTCTCACAGTTTGTGAGTTGGGCTCCCTGACGCTGCAGAGCCTGCCTGGGATTCTCTCTCTCCCTCTCTTTCTGTCCCTCCCACATCCTTGCATGTATGCACATGCACATTCTCTCAAATAAAAGATATAACTTGAATTTTAATTATTATTAGGAAAATGTCTTTTTGTTTCTCCCACTTCAATTTTTCCCCACTTGAAATACTTCCTTCCTTTTTGGTCCAGACTTTGTACATCTCTTGAGTACTTGAATGCAGTGTCAAAAACAACATCTTAGGAAACTATATTATATATATTTTTTAAATGTTTGTTTATTTTGAGAGTGTGAGCTGTGGAGGGGCAGAGAAAGAGAAGTGGAGAGAAAATACCAGGCCAGCTCCATGCTGTCTGTGCAGAACCTGACATGGGGCTTGAACTCATGAATCGTGAGAACATGACCTGAGCCAAAATCAAGAGTCAGAAGCTTAACCAACTGAGCCACCCAGGTGCCCAAAGAAACTGTTAATTTAAAAAAATTTTTTTTTCAACGTTTATTTATTTTTGGGACAGAGAGAGACAGAGCATGAACGGGGGAGGGGCAGAGAGAGAGGGAGACACAGAATCGGAAACAGGCTCCAGGCTCCGAGCCATCAGCCCAGAGCCCCACGCGGGGCTCGAACTCGCGGACTGCAAGATCGTGACCTGGCTGAAGTCGGACGCTTAACCGACTGCGCTACCCAGGCACCCCAGAAACTGTTAATTTTAAATCGGCATACCTCATTTTCTTATTTGCCTTCATCAACATCTCTGCATAACCTTCTCCATAAAATGGTGGTGATTATTCCAGAGATTATTTTTAAAGGGTAGAAGACTATATTATTGACCCATAAACCCAGAAAATATGAGAAAAGGCCACTTGAAATGTCCAAATTTCAAATTCATAAAATACTTAGATTTTTTTCTAAAATGAATATAATAAAGGAACCTAAATGGAATGCAAATATCCTGCCATAAGAATATTATGCACTGTAGTTGAGACTTCAAAAATAATTTTGTATAATTAGTCAATGAAATGTTGAGCTATTTATTCATTATTATAAAGCAAGAAATCTAATATAAAATATTTGAAAACCTGCTTTTCTCTGCCAGATCCCTTAGCAGAAATTAGAAAATGTAATTTGTTTCTTCCGCTCACAAATTTCTTGAATTCTGTTATACCCTCAAAGATCAACTTCATAAAATTGAGAGGAGACCCATACTTTGAGTGAAAAATTTACTTTACAGTACCATTGATATTCAGAAATTATGTGGATATTATAATAGAATTTTATAACTTTCCCACCTTATACCCAAAGATATGAAAACAAAAAGGGCTTTAATGCAGCAGACTTATGGCCAATTAAACCCAATTTTCTATCTTGGATAGTGTTACTCTAGCAATTTAAGTCATGATTGTCATATCTAAGTATCAAATTATTAGTGATGTCCCTCAACCATTATTAATTCCCTGAGATAGCCTATTATTTATCTGCTGTCTCTACTCTCTTCTGTCTGCAATCTCTTTACCACTTTTCTCAAAGCACCTTTGACTGATTCCTGCTCATTCTGCCTGTGTCAAATTAAACATCCCTTGGAGATCTTCCTTGACTTCTGAAATTAGGCTAAATCCTAATAAAATGTCCTTTATGAAGTCATTCTTAATATGTTATTGAGATCACTAGTAAACTATTTCTTTTAGCATAGTGGTTGCTTGTCATGTACCTGTTCAATGAAAGAATTAATGCGAAGCGTTAATTTATTTTAAATCCTGCACTTTGAGTGTTTTCATCCTTTATTGCTGAGCAGTACTGTCATCAGCCCGAACTAGCTATATAAAATATTTTAAGTATCTTTATTACTAACAATAGGTATATTGTGATCTTCATGTTCTATGATATGGTTTAGAGTTCAATGTTCTTTTTGCACGTTATTCATTATTTTTAAGCTCTGACAATATCTGCCATTAGCTTTACTTACTTGAAACATCTAACAGTTCTTTCATCCTTTAACATGTCAGTTTCACCTCAAATCACATGGTCTGCTCTCAGAATATTTTGAAGTGGGGTGATTGTAATTATACACGGTATTTTGTGGTCAGTAAAACAGTTTCACTAAGGGAAGTTTTGTTCTTTTTTCTACCAACATTTCTTCTAATTATTTGGTAATGATAGCACATTGGTTGATTATCTTCAAGCAATTATCAAATTCCCTCTTTACTTATGCTATAACTCCAAGGAAGATGCCCTATGAATGTTAGGCATTGTGTTTTTGTAAATACAACTATGTGGTAATCTCTTGTGAAATGAATAATTGATACCAACTCAGTGAATGGTTTCCTTTAGAAATACTTCCGGAAATAAACTTTTGTTTCTGATGTCTCCTGATGTTTTGTAAGAACACACTGTTGAATTGGAAAAACCAAAAAATCATGCTCCGTGTACATGAAACATCTGTAATAATCTTGGGTATAAATCATAACTATGTCCAACTCTGGTTTAGTCTGTGAGCCCATATCCAAACTCCTTGGTGAATTTCAAACTGTGACTCTCCCATTCTTAATTGTTCTAATAGTTTTCCAGCTTGAAAGAAGGAAAAAATAGCAAAACAGTATTTGTGGGGAAGAGTTAACAGCCTTTCTCAATTTATAAATAGAGTGAAAACTTATTGAATGCACAAATTAAAACTATACAGAAATTTATCTGGTGGCACTTAACATGGGATGAAAATGAGTTAGTCTTTGAAATTATTCACTTTCTGCCCTAAAAAAAAAAATGAAAAAAAAACCCTTCATTAATATCTTAATTCATTAGACCATCTACATTCTCAGCTATCTTAAAATTTAATCTGAAGCAACAACTGAAATTAATAGTGATGTTCTGAGCATTTAAATGCTGTTTCTCATTTTTTCTTTATTAATGTTTCTTACATGTTACTAATTTTAGACATTTCAGAAGAATGAATTTACCTCTGTTCTAGGATAAGAAGCTAAACTGAAGATTGATTAAGACTCTGTTCCCACTTGGGAAAAAAAAAAAAAGTAATTTATAGGAAGTAAGCTGCTAATTGAATACTATTGTGTTGTAGTCATTATTTCCTAACTTCAAGGACAGGACTCCTCTAGGATTCTATCCAGTATTGAGCTTGCATTCCTATTGGTAAGTAATGACCTCATAATTACTTCAAGCTCTAGATCAATCACTACTCTGGTGACTCTTGATAGAGTAAAAACGTTTTACACATTGATTTTCTTTACTTAATTCATCTTCTTTCCTGTCTTGTTTGGATTCCTTGATCTATTCAGTCTTTACTAAAATTCATTTAAAGATACTCAGAAGATCTTTTTTCATATGTTCTAAACAGTTCAAAAGATTGCTCTCATTCTACAAATAGTGTCAGAATGTACACAAATAGGATAGTGTGTGAATTGTGTGATTAGGGATTCACCTACATTATAGAATTGAAAGTGGAGTCTCTCTAAAGGACCCTTTCAGGGAGAAAGTGGTTAGACTTGGGACAGGGGTAAGCATTTGAGTAAGGGTGGTAAGAAACATTGAGACAGCTAGTAACTGTTTATTCAGGGTTGCTGTACTAAGAAAAATTGCCATCAATTTAACAAGTTCACTGAAATATTTTACTTGTCTAAATTTATTTAGAGACCGATTTAGTTGCAAAGACCGCAATTCCAGCCAAAAAAAAGTGAATTATTAACGCTGTTCTTTGTTGAGGATTCCACAATCTTTATACTGAGTCTATTTAAGCATACTATAATACTATAGGCCACAAGGAGTAAACTCCACAAGGAGTTTTACTTTCTTGAAATATTTTAACAGATTATATCATTTGCATGTGGACCACTTAGAATAATTATTAATCTTGAACTCTGGAGACCTTTCCACATGTTTAGATACTCCTACAAATGATCAGTTGGCCGAACTTGGTGCCATTATGCAACCCCTCTGTGCTTCAATACTAATGTTTGTAAATGGAAATGATAATGTGTCCTAAGATTACTGGTAAAGTGTGGTAGTTGCCCTGGTATACTCAGAATAATGCATAATGCTTAATAAGTATTCCATATAAATTACCTATCATTCTGAAATTTTTAGATGTAAGACTGAAAAGGTAATCAGGCATATTTTTACTAAATACAAAGAGTTAGTAGCTTGTTGCTTTTTGTTTCTTAGCAATCTATAGTCGGTCAATCTGATAAACACCTCAAAAAGTAGCTGAGCCGTTTGATCAATTTTTAGGGATTTTGTGGAAGGGATCGAGAAATTGAACTAAATGTTCAAAGTACTTTCTAACAGTAAGTTTATTAGTCAGAGTCTTTGTATTTGCAAATGACAGGATCCCAGAGAGAAACATGTTAGGCAAAAAAAATAGGGCACTTAGAAAGATAACCTGTGTCTGACTTATTTTACTTAGCGTAAGTCAGAGAAAGATGTCCTATGTTTTCACTTATATGTGGAAGTTGAGAAACTTAACAGACCATGGGGGAAGGGAAGAGAAAAAAAAATACAGAAAGGGAGGCAAACCAGTAGAGACTCTTAAATACTGAGAACTGAGGGTTGGTGGGGGTGGGGGTGGGGAAAATGGGTGATGGGCATTGAGGAGGGCACTTGTTGGGATGAACACTGGATGTTATATGTAAGTGATGAATTACAGGAATCTACTCCCAAAGCCAAGAGCACGCTGTATATACTGTATGTTCGCTAACTTGACAATAAATTATATATAGGTGTGTGTGTGTGTGTGTGTGTGTGTGTATATATATATATACACACACACATACACACACACACGTGTGTGTGTATTTATGATTGAAAGAAGCAATGAACAACCTCAGGGCACGGCATTTAGAGACATTGGCAAGTTTCAGACATAATAAACTCAAACACTATCATAATCCCATCACTCAGCATCTTATCTGTGTTTTCTAAATGTGAATTTTGTTCCTATCTGAAAATTGTTCAGGACCCCTCTATGAAGAATTTCCGAGTTGTATGTACCATACTATATACAGGAAGAGGTTGATTCTTTTCTCTACCAGTTCCATCGTTTCTAGAACAAGTGGTCAGCAATTAGTATTCCCTCATCATCTATTTTGCCTTCTACCCACTCTTCTCTGATAACCACTTTCTCCACTTGGAAGGACTTGATGTCGCTAAAATAATCTGAATGCCAAATTCAATGATCCATATCCAGGCTGTATCAAATTTGACCCAATTTACTTCCTTAATTAACTGTAGCTTCATTAAATGTCTTGGTTTACTCAGCTCTTTCAGACTCTTATCATAGTTCATTTTTAGTCTTCTTTCGTGTTTGTTTTCTCTAGCAATCATATAGGACCCTTTTGACCTTTCTCACACACTGTGGGCAGTTTTGTTCACACGTTTCTCAACGAGTGGCACCATTTGCTTTAAAAGGAAACATCTGATTTGCCTCTCTTATCTTTCATATTCAGGACCATATGATTTTGATAAACTTTTAAATACCTGTTTGAGGTGGCAATTCCTACTGCCATTCTTTCATCTAAGTTTCTATGTGTTGTGCTTTTACAAATAGGCATTGTACATAGATACTGGCAGAGAAACATGCATTTATGACAAAGCAGTATATACCTTAAACATGTAATCACAAAAATACCTCTTTACTAAGCATGATAGAGCTATGAGGGAGTGAGTATATAGTCTTACGCTTGAACAACATAATAAGGTGATAATTGCCTTATTAGATGCCACATGAAAGCATATGCTCCCTTAATAGAGGATTAGGGTACGTGAATTGGCCCTAGTGTTTGTATTTTCAGGTTCTATCTGTTCAGGGTATCTTATGTTTGAGACTCGTTGCAAACAAAATTTGATTATTGGACACAATTTTAAAATTCTTTAGAATTTTAATTCCTAGAATTTTTATAAAAAACATTTCATTACTAGCACTATCTTTTCTTTATTCAAGTTGGTTAACATACAGTGTAGTATTGGTTTCAGGAGTAGAACCCAGTGATTCATCACTTACCTATAACACCCAGTGCTTATCACAAGTGCCCTCCTTAATGTCCATCACCCTTTCAGCCCATCCCCCTATCCACCTCCCCTCTAACAACCCTCAGTTTGTTCTCTGTATTTAAGAGTCTCTTATGGTTTGCCTCCCTCTGTTTTTATCTTATTTTTTCTTCATCCCCTATGTTCATCTGTTTTGTTTCTTAAACTCCACATATGAACACTGTCTTCTTGCCCACCCTTATCTCTCATCTCTCTTCTATAGCGACAACCTTTTTGTATCTCTTTGAAAATACTGTACTAGGTTAGGCTTTTGTAATTTTCACATGTCCTGCCACATGATTTCTGCTTGAAAATGTAGACTCTTGTTTGATATTAATTAAAAAGAAACCTCAACCTCAATTTTTCATATTTCATAATCTTGGAACTCTTAAGGCTATTATTTTCCCTTGTGTTTTTCATAGTTTTGTCTATGGCTTTGTTATTGAAATTATTTTTTTAAAGAATTAAAGGACGATTTGTCTGCTGTTATGAGCTTCTTGAGGAACTTGGTGTAGTTTTCTTTTAAATCTTTATATCTTAGTACAACATATGGTATCTTGGTAATTCAAATATCTTCTTAATTTAAATTCTCATCAAATATAATTTTAATTAAATGTTTAAATATTTAACTATCTTATATAAATATATTGAAATCTCAGCATTAGGAAAGCTATTAATTAATGTTGATATACCAAGAATATTATTTTCCAGAGTTGAGTTATCAAACAATTTAACTTTCACTGAGCTTACATTTTTTGAGAGATTAATTTCTGTTGAGTTAAACCATCCCATTCAAAATCTAACCTGATAAAAGATACATGTATGAGTTAGGCATAACATGCAAGCCAATTTAAACTAAGTAATTTGTTTATATATTAATGTGATTTGTAGAGTTCTTTTTTTTCTTCAGTTGAAAAATGTACCCCCTCCTGTCTAAAAGGTGATAGTACATCCCATTTCTCTAATGAGGTGCCTTACATTTTGCAATTTCTGGCCAAATAACAAGGTGATATAATTGTGTCATAGTAAAAATAATGAAGCTGGATTAAATATCTCTCCTAGTTGGATTCTTTTATTCTTTTTCTTTGCTTTCAATTCCCAACAGGTAACCTTATTTTAAGGAGTTTTGCTCTTTAATGATATCTGTTCATGAAACTTAACTGTTGGGGCTTACTTCCACTATAAGTTTCTGAGCTCTATTGCAGCTTAGGGAATAGTGAGATATAGAAAATAATGAGACAAATTAATTTTCTTTTCCCAGAGGTACTATATTCCCCATAGCTATCACTCAGAGGACAACCTCTTTTCTGAAAGATTGATATAAAAATAATTTATGTCAGGCTAAGAGGCAGAGCAAATCTGACTGAAAAAGCACATAAATGCCTTTAAGAAAAGAGTAGTAGCTTGTGGAGACAGTGCTTCTTGGTAATTAGGGGTGTTTATTATCCTTGTCAGGCTTTAACAATCAATTGTGGATATATATAATGAAAAGGATTTCAACATTTAATATATATCCCATCCAGGTCCCACTATAATTTAGCTTCAGGTAATTCAAGAGTTGTAGATTAGTAAACTAGAAGATTTTTTGGGGGGTAGGGATGCTTAAAATGCTGCAATGATAATGAGAATGTACTGAAAAAGAGCATCTTACTAAGTTGCAGTTATTAATAGAATCCTAGACCTTGAAGAGCCCAGATGAGTTCATTTATTTCCTTGCTTTTAATAAAAGGAATAATGTCATGAAACCAAACCATCAGAAATGATAACTTTGTTGCCAAAACTATAACATACTTTATATTTTTTGTAGTAGAACACCAGATCTCTAGATATAGAAATGAATCATTCTAATGTAGTTTGTGGCCTGTGGTTTTAAGGAATATAACCAGGAGGAATACCCCTGGAGGGAAAGTATCCATGTTAGATGATTCCAAGGCAAATGAAGAGAAATTAACTCACAAGAGCTTTTTGTGAAATAAACTCATTTATTTTTTCCAATTTGAAATAACTCCAAATAAGACACCTGGCATTCATGGCTATAAAATAATTGTACCAAGATGTTTGGGTTTTTCTGTAGCCCTATATTGCAAGTAATAGTATTGACTCTTATGCACTGAGCCAGAGGGGTGTTCACTCATTATCTCTTGTTGTATGTATTTTCTATAATTGCCCAAACTGCAGAAGTTAAAATACAGGTATCTATAGAGTAACTCCTTACTGAGACTATATTGAAGAATTTCTTTCTTACATTGGTAAATTTATTTTCATTTTATGTTTAGGCACAGAGGACTGTTTTGGGTTCTGAACTTGATACTATTATTTCAGCTTTTTAAAAGATACTGTAGTATACTTGTTCCAGTTGTCTGGTTCTTAATTTATCACCACTATTAACAGCATGTTCTTAACTGGCATCATTCACCCTTGTGTAGCAAAATAAACCTGTGTGTATGAAATTCATATGTATGTAGTTTTTCTGTTTTGGGGGTAAAAAGCAGTCATCATTTGAGAAAATTTTATGGTACTTTGCAAGGAGTGCAACCTGGGAGTTAAATATTGAATTTTGAAGTCTGCTGTCTACCACTGTAGTCTTCCAGAGTATTTGCTTAATTTAACATCTGAGACCTTTACTTGTTGAGAATACAAGCAGTTTTTGCTGAAACTTAAAATCCTTTTAAGGTGTTTAAGCTCCAACAAAATAACGAATCTCTTGCATGTTTACATGTATATGGCTGAATATTATTAACATCAGTTAAAATTCAACCAAAGTTACTTGTAAAGATGGAAGCCCATGAATCTATCTCCAGCTTTTAGGTCACTTCCTTCTACAGTAAACCCTTCCATCAATATTCTCTCCATATTCCCTAAGAGTTACATTTTACACATATTGGAAAAACTGGATATCTGTTTTGCTTTTTATTTTTAGTAACTAGCACATTATTAGCCTTTCATATTATTGAATAAAAACAACAAAATCTAAAAATACAATAGGATTCTCCCACATTGCCATGTTTAAGACAACAGAGAAGAAAATAATTGACATCAGTTGCGTATACATAGATGTATATAAATCCAAACAAGCAAAACCCCATATTTAAGAAAAGACAAGTTGATCTGGAAATTTGATATTAGAATGTTAACAAAGTGACCACAAAATAAGACAGAGTAATTATAATAGGGAATAATTGCCCTTTAATTATGACTGAAAGGGTTAAACATTTAAAAAAAGTAGTCTTAGTGTTTTGCAAATACATTAAGGAGATAAGAACCCCCCCCCCCAAATATCCCAAAAAGGATTTAAACTATTTAAATCAAGTTGGAAAAGTTGATACAGACTTGTGACCTTAATTATAATTTAAAGCCCTGTCTCCAGAGTGTCTCAGAGTATCTGACTATTCTGGCCAATGTTTTCTCAATTTGTGCAGGCATGAATACTAGTACCCATATTTTCCTAATGCATTTTAAAAATTAAAACTAGAGATAATTAGAAGGTAGATAGATAAAAGCCACAAAAATCTTTCTATCAGAAAACAATAGTGATTCCAAATGTCTAGGACTAGGGCTGAAAACACAGTGCAGTCAACTTGTAGGAAGTCCTATTTACTAAATTGATGACCTGAGAAGAGAATAATAATTGTATTTAATTGGAACATGGTTGATCACAAGAAAAACCCACACTATTAAGAAGGAAAATGACACATATAAATAAAGGATATTGTGTTATATTCATTATTTTAGAATAAAGGTATTTTTATTAATATGTCTAATTTGATGTAAGTGTGCCTTTAAAGTCTGTAAATACCTACTTTGTATCAAAGAGTGATTCAGGGAATTTTGTATAAGTCAACCAAGACAAGAACCAAAATCAGGAGAAGCTGACTGTTACTACTTTGAATTTAGAAATAATATTCTGCAAATAATGTCTTATAGTATCAACATCAGATAATTTAGTGTTCTCAAAAGGGGCACTAGTAGCATTGGGGATGAAGTAGTTGCTCTGCTACAACAGCTCTTTGGGGGGGGGGGGGGTGGGGGAAAGATGTGCCAAATAGTCATGTGCCTCCTGGGGAAAGTAGTACTCACTTCAAGTGAGAATCGGGAGGACCTCCAATTCTGCAGACTTCAATTTTCTGTCCTGAATTTGGACTGATCCATTAAGCTGATTCATTTCTGGCAAGGTATTTGGTTGGAAAGCATTAAATCCTATATGAAAGACATGGGATTAAAAAGTCTTGCTTAAATGCAATTGTTAAAATCTTGTTAAAACAGTAAATGAGTAAGTTCAAGGGAACATCTAGGTTTGACAACCCAGTCAGTATTTAAATGTTTTCCTATTTTCCTATATTCTACTCTAAAGAACAATTCTAGTTAGCTTATAGATCTAATTTTAAAGAGAAAATATTAAAGTTTATGGATGACATTAAAATCCGTTAATCAAAATGGATTATGAAAAATATTAAGGATCTAGAAATAAAGTGCAAAGAAAGATTAATATATTAGACTGCATTTAAATTAAGAACATAGGCTTATTAAAGAGTAGAAAAACAAGCTACAGAATGCAAAAAAAATGCACTTTAACTGTCATAGGACTTTTAATTATAGTATTCTTATAATTCAGTAACAAAAAGATAATCCACTAAAAATCAGCAAAAGACACGAGTCACTTCACAGCTCCATATCCCAAAAGCACAAAGGAAAATTAAATCTACGCACTTAAAAGGGGACCAGACTTGTTAGTCATCAAGAAAATGTCAAGGAAAATCATTAGCAAACTTTTTACTAGGACAGCTTAAATTAAAAGGACAGACAATACCAAGTGTTTACAAGAATCTTGAATAATAGCTCTCCTACACTACCAGCAGGAATATGGATTGTTGGATCCCTTTGCAAAACTGTTTGGTCTTATTTATTAACTATAGGTTTACCCTATGACACAGCAATTTCATTTCCTTAGTACATATTTACCAGATATCTACATGATTAAAATGTACAAGAATATTGATTATAACATTTTAGTAGTCCCAAACTAGAAACTTAAATGTTAATCAACAGTACGGAGAATTGTGTACATTTATATGTGTTATGTTTCAATATAAAAAAAATTAGGAATCCTGGAAGAAGATTCTTAGAGGTAGTGATATGGCAAATGTGATTACAGAATTTAGAATCCTCTATCTCTATATGTATATCTATATCTATCTATCTATCTATTTCATATATATCTAGATCTACATCATATATATATAACACATATATATATTTTAAAGAATCCGTTTTTTGATGTCTACCTCATGTTTCCTGAGTTGCCAAGAGATGCTGTTCTTTTCCTTTTGGGTCTGGTAAGAAAAAACAAAGGCATTATCTAATCCAAATAGAAGGCAAGGCTGTATATAATAGGACTTCCTGTTGGTACCTGTTTAAAGCACTGTGGAAAGGAAGTGTGACCATGACTATGGGTTATTTGGTTATTTGTAGGTGTATCTGTCACATTGTAGCACATGTTAAGAAATGACATTTTTCAGATATAAATACAATAGTTAGAAAAAATATGGGCCATTTATATTTTTCTTAATTTTGGCCAACAAAGGACAACACTGATTTTTAAGATCTCTTTTTTGAAAGAAAATGGTACAGAGAATTTCAGACATACTGATTTAAATAAGTGGCTACCTATTTTAAAACCAATGTAAACATAAACCTCACAGTATGGTTTGGAGCCAGAAGACAAAACTTATGAAAACTTTCAGTGCAGATGAAGTAATTGTTAGAGATGAGATGAACTTCTATTGTCTCTGAGAATGGGACAAGGAGCTGATCCCACACTGATGTGTCTGAAAAGGATCTAGGAAGTTTAGTGGGGACATTTTAGAGCTGGGCAAGTGCTGAAATTACTGGAAAGGAAATTAAGGAGCTTCTTGTAGGTATTAAGATTCTTCTTAGGCTAGCAGTTGTCCTGAAGTCATTACTCGGTGAAGATTTCCAGATGATGTTTTGAGAAATTCTCTATGTGAGCATTACTTTAGATTTATTTTTGGAAAAAAAAAACCCAAAACTATAATTTATTTACATTTCATCTCTTAGAATTTTGACATCTATTTTTCAAACCAATAATTAATATGCCTTTTTTTTTAAGTTTTTATTTAAATTCCAATTGGTTAACATACAGTGTACTATTGGTTTTGGATGTAGAATTTAGTGATTTATCACTTACATACAATGACCCAGTAGTCATTACTTGTGATTGCCCTCCTTACCCCATCACCCATTTAACCTATCTCCCTGCTAATATGCCTTTTAATAAAGTAAATATTTGTGAAGGTAGTATTGGAATTTAATTATAAACTTAAGCATGCATCCGTTTTTGAAGTTATGAGAGAGAAAAGTAAATGCAAGTTCTTTGAATATGTGTAGCAATCGCAGACTACCAATCAGAATGGACTTCCTCATCTGCCAGTGATAGTACGCAAATCACAAGCAAGATGCTTCTAAATTAGTCCAGATTGACTTAAAGCTTTAGAGTAGAAGAGACGAATTAGCATTGAGTATACAGATTTTATGGCATTGACTGCATGCTGAAATCTAATGAGAATTGTTGAATGGGAAAATACGAGAAACTAGAATCATTTAAAATTCAGTTTTGATATCTAATAAGATTCTGTAAATTTATTTCCTTTGTCATTATGCTGAAAAAAACCATATGGGCATACAGGGATGTATGCATGTTCTTAACAATTGAGCTTTAACTTGTATTTTTATATTTTCCTTGGCTTTAACATTCAATAGAATGAACAAGATAAATTCAACACAGAAAACCTTGTTGCTTTTCTGGACATCTACTTTATTGCAACATTGGACATCTACTTTGTCCCATTGTACCCCATTCTCCGGTTCGGTTTCCCCGTCTTTCAGAATAGGTTTTCTGACTCTCCTGGCTTTCATATGACTTTAGACAATGGTTAGCCCCAAGGATTAGAGAGGTAGAAATTAAGTTGATATTCCTGAGTATTCCTTCTGAGAAGTCATTGTGGTATTGTACTCCTCCTTAGACCAGTGTTTAATTTGGTACAGCCCATGTCAGTTGACCTTTGACCTTTTCATATACAGCTTCACATAACTGTTCCTTCTACTTCTTTAATCATAAGAGTGGGACTATATTCTACAGGTAGTAACCATAGGATACTACATTATCTCTTGTGGTTTCCCAATACTGTATACTTCTATGAAAATCTTTTTATGAGTTTTGCTCCATTGTACCATTTGATCCTCTGTTTCCTGATAAGATCCCGATTTATGCAGCCAGTTACTATTATTTGAAACAACATAAATTTTCTTTACAAGGAGGAAACCCCTTGCTGATGGTGTAGAAAGACAGTTACTAATCAGTGCTTATGATTTGAATCAATTGTGCAGATTTTGTTACGATAATTTGTATCAGAATTTTAAGGCTTTCTCTGGTCTTATGCCAAACATACATGCTTTTATCTTTCATTTTAATATATTCAGATATTTCCCTATATTGAGAATAGGGCAGCTTGGATACTTCATGAGGTCAGTGAACTTACTCTGCTGCTTGGCATACATGCATTTTCAGACCCCACGACTTTTCCTGGGACATAAATTTACAGAAGCAAAGAAAATATCCATTCTAAGAAAAAAAAATGTAAGGGTTTTGCTTACAATGCTGAAAGCCTTGATTCAGCTACTCACATAGAAATATGGAAATAATGGAGGAGAAATTAGAACTTTAAATTTGCATAAAAGGAAAGAAACATGTTTTGGAGAGCATGCACTTTTTGAAGAATAAATCTTGAGTCTAAAGCATTGAGTTTGTGAAATTGTTTTAAGCCCTTACATTATTTTGGTTTTAAAGTGTTAACTTTCCTTGAATGCAAGACTTCCAGTATACTTAGGAATGTACTATATATTAAATCTCTGGGCTATTGCGAAATGCAGAATACTATTAAATCTTTGTTTAGACATTTGTATCTGCTTACTTTGTTGTCCTGCCATTTACCTTGTCAGTCCAATCATATCATTTTCTTTTTTCTTCCCTTTGTATTCAACCAGTGTACTAGGTAAGATATAGTTAGATGCCATAACAGATGCGTCTTGAAATTGGGTGGTTTTACACAATAGAAACTTATGTCTCACTCAAATTAAGTCCAACTCTAGGGATAATGTGACAATGGGGCCTTTCTTTATGTAGTTATTCAGTGGCCCAGGTTGATGAGGTCCTACAAGTGATTACATATTAGCTGTTTTATGAGGCTCGGCCAATCAGTGGTGGACATTATTTTATTCAAACTTCATTGGCCTGAACTCATTAACACACTAACTTCAAGGGAATCTTTAAAAAAAAAAAAAAAGGACTTTAATTCTGTGCCTAAAAAACCAAAGAAATAGGTTTAGGAAGAGCTTGCCAATTTGTTAAAATCAGTCCTCGTTCAATTTGACCCTTAGTATCTTTGGTTGATAACATCTAAATCTCTTAAACTGTTCTACAGCCTTTGGTCTCCAGACTATGCTCTCTGCACTGTTTTGCAAACACCCATATTTTTTTAGACAAAATTATTCACCCTCTTTAGTAAATAATTTTAAGGCTTACCTGTCTCTACTGAACAAATTCAAAACTTAACTAATATGTAAACAAGGTTTTACACTGAGTGGAAATGCCTTGTGTGCCAGCAATGTGTCAGAAATGTTTTCAGCAATAGAGCAGAGTAGGGAGGGAGCCAAAACATAAGAGACTCCTAAAAACTGAGAACAAACTGAGGGTTGATGGGGGGTGGGAGGGAGAGGTGGGTGGGTGATGGGTATTGAGGACACCTGTTGGGATGAGCCCTGGGTGTTGTATGGAAACCAATTTGACAATAAATTTCATAAAAAAAAAAAAAAAAAGACCAACCTAGCTAAAACCTGAATCAGATAGCAGTTGCACATTGAGTTAGAAGATATATAAAATTGTATACATAATGTGACATTTTCTGTTAAACTGCTAAGGATAGAATCCTTTGGAATCTTACATATGCAGAAGTTGGGAACCATCACCCTAAGGATGATTAGGGTTTGCCTGGTAGAAAAAAAAATAAAGGACATTTCCTGGTAGAGGGGAAAAAACACACTGTAAATCACTGATTTCCTTAAATGATTCCTCTCAAAGACATGGGGATAGATTACTACCAATAAGGGAGAAAGATTATGTTTTACAGTTATATAATAGAAAGGTCCTACTGTATGTAAATGCTGACTGACATGTGTCGATAGTTCTGTTTTATGTGGTATAAAGAAAAGTTTAACATGCTGTATCTTACTCAACCCACTGTCCCTATTTTCAAATTACTAGCATTTAGAGAAGTTATCTATCTTTGCAGAAAACAAAGGTATCTGAGAATTTGTGTTTTTGGAAGTGTCTTTTTAAAAAAATTTTTTTAATGTTTTTATTTATTTTTGAGACAGAGAACATGAGCAGGGGGGGGGCAGAGAGAGAGGGAGACACAGAAATCCAAAGCAGGCTCCAGGCTCTGAGGTGTCAGCACAGAGCCCAACATGGTGCTCGAACGCAGGACTGTGAGATCATGACCTGAGCTGAAATCGGACTCTTAACAGACTGAGCCACCCAGGTGCCCCATGGAAGTGTCTTAATGAAAAATTTCCAATGGTCAAAAGGTATTTAATGAACAATGGGCATTTTAAAAGAAGGTTTGAAAAGGTAGGATGAGTGGTGGGAGGACTTGCCCTCCAGGGAAGATTTGTCCTGCAGTCTAGAGAAACTTGAGCCTAAAACAGCCCAATAGAGGGTGGGTGGTGTGTGGGAAAGAGGGAGAGGGAGGACAGTGAGGGAGAAGGGAATGGGGTATGGAGATCTGGAATATCTGTGTAGGTTAAAACTGAAAAGAATTTAGGAGGTTTAGCTTGAAAATACCTAGATAGTTGGAAAAACTACCGTCTAAGGGACACTTGAGGAATGAAGGACCATGGGCTTTAAAAGGTGGTGTGGAAATCAAGTAAATTGTATCAACTTATGTCCCTATTGCCTGAGGCATGTATAAACTCAAGGAGGAAAAGAAATACATCTAAAACCCTGAGTTCAGTTAATATATTTTAGTTATTTAAGAGCAGTTTTAGGTCCTAGGCGTGACCAAGAGGCACTTTTTATTTTATTTATTTTTTTATTTTAAAAATTTTTTTTAACGTTTATTTTTGAGACAGAGAGAGACAGCATGAACAGGGGAGGGGCAGAGAGAGAGGGAGACACAGAATCTGAAACAGGCTCCAGGCTCTGAGCCATCAGCCCAGAGCCTGACGCGGGGCTCGAACCCACGGACCGAACCCACGGACCGTGAGATCATGACCTGAGCCGAAGTCGGACGCTTAACCGACCTAGCCACCCAGGCGCCCCAAGAGGCACTTTTAAAGTGGAGGTACACCAGTATTTTTTAGCACTGTCTCTCTTCTCCTTCCCACCATGCATATACGTGTCCTTCATTCATTTCTAGGCCAACTTCATGACACATTCCCACTTGAATCTTAATGTGTAACTGAGTCTTAAAGTTTACTTCCTACCCAGATAGCTTAGGATGAAGCTTAGATACCAACTAAGATATATGGATTTTTGATAGGAGACTCCACTTAAGTGAGATCGATATTTCTTGCTGAGATAGCTTCGTTGGTTCAACATAATCATTGGGAAGCTCCAATTTTGTTTTCAATAACAGATTTGTCTTTTAATTTCTTATATAAACAATATTTGTCGCTTTTAGAAAGGACTTACACATAGAAACAAGTTGAAAATAAAAAAAAATCACTCACATCTTAGTACCCAGAAAAATATCTCAATTTTTTTATTGAATTGTTTTTATTCTTTTTTAACTTGTTTTAATTTTTATTTAAATATCTCTCAATTTTAAGACATTTTCCATGTCTGTTTGAGTGCCTTCCTCATTATATGCATTTAAAAACTACAATCAACTGTCTTTACATAATGTTTTAATTAAATTATGTTATATCCACCCTATATTCTACTGTGTAAATACATTTAACTTCATAATGTATTTTAGTATTACTATGAGATCCAATAATTTGGATTCCCCAGAATTTACTAATCCACATTATTGATCATTATTTTGTAAATATTTTTATCGTTATGAATATTTATGCATATCTTCATTTCCTGAGAAAAAATTCTAGATGAGTTTCTGAGGCTAAGTGTATGCATAACTTCTTGCATTTGATTCATAGTCTCAGATTTCCCTTTAGGAAAGTTACACACATTTACAAATCTCACAGGCAGTGTTTGACGGTAACTATCTTTGCATTTAGTTGTAATCTTTGAATAAATGCATTTTAAATTCTCGATCTACAACATCTCCATTGCAAGATGTGGATAATTGTTTAAGTATCCTGCCACACACTCATTGGTTTGAATAATTATGTCAACACTCCTGCTTTGTTTGTACTAGGGAAATAATGCTGTGTTTTTCCATTGGTTAATATTTTATAAGGCTGAATGAGATTATCCAAAAACCTGCAAGGGCATTTCTTAGAAAATACAGGAGCTTCACAGGAAAACGTGGCTATCTCAGTAGGCTGTACTGATTTACACTAAACCAGAGACTAGGGTGCTAGTCTGAAGAACAAAATGTGGCATATTAGGAAAGAACAAACATTCTCCAAAGTGTTTTTCACATAATAATGAATTTTATTCATTAATTCAAATTTATTTTGATATCTTACTGTTTTCATAAGTAATTATTTTTAATTTCTAAGGAAATAATAAATCCATGAAGCCAAAGCTCATCTCTCTAGTTTGCTTTTGAATACTTTTTTTTTTTAAAAATCATAATAAAATTATTTGATGTACAATTTCAAGAGATGGATGAAAAGTTTTCTGACTACTTAAGTATATTTCACATAATGGGAACTATTCATAGAGAGGTTCTTTTGCCCAGATTACAAGAGACCTTTCATAAAAATTGATAATGTATAGATCATTGAACTACTTTTTTGTGATAAATGGTTTGTTTAATAAGATTATGAAACATGTAGTTAAAACCATGGGAGATTAAACATTAATCGAATAGAATATAGCCCATCCCTGCTCATGTACACATTCACTCAACTGTTAAGTTCTTGTCTGTCATATAGGATCGGAATGTTCTTCATGGCACTGTTTTCCATGAAAAGGAGTATGATGGGATGGAAGGAAGGTGAACTAATTACAGGCATGGTTTGTCCTTTGAGTAATAACTCTATCCCCAGCCTGCAGGGCCTGTCACTATTTGTAGCACTGCCTCCTAGTCTTGACAGTCCAAATGCAACTTGTGCTAAAAAAGAGCTGCACTACCTCTCATTTTTAGAATGCTGGTGCTTAAAATTTATCAATTTCTGTCATCTCCAAAGTATTGACAGGGATATTGTCATTTTCTCTATTATTCTATTTAATGATTTTAATATTTAATATGAAACAACAACAATTAAAACAAAAGTGGAAACCTATACAGCTATTCCCTCATTAGAGTTAGGCTATTCAAGAACTTTATTAATTTAACTTACATAACAATTTGCTTAACATTTGTTCATTTCAGGGACATACACAGGAAATAACCTGACAGTAAAGACACCCACATTTTTTATTTATTCATCAGTTCATACTGTCACACATGCCCCTCCAGAGCTCTCAATCATAACTGATCAACACTTGCCAATGTAATACTATCTGTCATTTGAAATGAAGGTTCCTAAAGTTGCCTTTTTCTTTGTAACTAGACTCAAATGCAACTTTCACTTGAGGAATAGAACTTTATTTCTGTATCAGAGTCTATTGGAAATGAGACTCGAGGAGTCATATGGATCAGGACTCAGAAATGTGAAGACAGATAATGTTGGGTGTAATCCTCTATTAAAGTGGACACTAATATGTAAAATACCAGCCTTTTTTAAGTGGTTACATTGTGTTCTCCAGAGTTAATGGAAAAAAATATATATATAATATATATATATATATTATATATATATATAACACATGTGAAACTGCATCAAACAACTGATTTTTTCAAAGAATTCACTAATTTAACTGAGGATTCCTTTAGGGTAACAATCTTCAGACCTTTTTAATTCTCACATTACTGAAATGAAACATGAACATTCCCTCATCACTACTATTCTACTTTATACCTCTTTACCTCCACAAGGCTGTATGAGCCAATTATTTGAGTCAATTGACAGGGACGATGAAAGATGCCTGAACTCTAGATTGAATTACTTTTCTGTCAGGATTGTATGCATTCCTGTCTAGAGATTAATTTACAAATTAAAAACTAAATTTGGAGAGAAAATTATTGGCTATTAATGTGTAGTGATTTGCTGAGAAAATAACATTTTTTTGCAATTTAAAAATTTATGTCATAGTTGGATAACAAGCCCGTAGCCCCAATTTGTACTCCTTACTCCTATCATCTGACAAGCCTGCATTTGATGTCTTTAACGTAAACCAGACATACACAAATTTTATTGGTAGCCCAGCCAAATCTGTTCTACATAATGGAATTCATTACCATTTCAACATTTTTTTTTTCTTGTAGTCTCCAGTAATGCTGTAGACCTATGTCCAAGAAAATAGTTAAAGAGTAAAATTTAATGGATTTCATTAAATATCTGGTAAATAATTCAGGATATATCTAGGTTGCAATACTAAATCGAACAAATTCAGTATTTTGTGTGACTGATACAGTCATACATGTATAGATTTGCCATTCTTTGCTGTGTGTTTTATAAATATGTTAGTATAGACTTTGAGTAACCTAAAGACTTGAAAAATGACAGAAGTTGCTGTAGTAAAATTAGTCAGAAAATGATTGAAACTTCCACAATACACTGTCCTAAAACTATGATCAGGAATTAAAAGAAACTTACTGTCTGGTTGAAATTGTAAAAGAGGGTTTGTGGACCCCACAAATCTAAGCACTTCTCTGAAACTTGCATGAATTGTGCATTAAAAAATTAGAGAATGGTGATTTTTAAGACCTTACTTTGTTGTTAGGGTTACTTGTAACCTTAAAACATAAAACAATTTGAATCTGGAGCAATGAAATCTCAGAACATCTGTTCTGGGAGAGAGAAGAATCTGTTATTTTGGTGATATTTTTCAAATTTGTAGTTAAACTACAAATTAAAAAAATATTTCTTTACACTGATGCTTATCACTTTTTTTCTTTGATTTTGAATTCTATGATATTTTCATTTTTACATCCTCTAGTTTTGATAAGAATCTTGATTTTTTTTTTATTAAGAATCACTTATTGCCTATTTTACAGAAATTATTTGGCCTCTTGAAATAATTGTAAAATTTGCTATATTTGGATAACAATATACACTATGGCAAAAATGATCTAGTAAGGGGTTTAACTGAAACAAGTTGGTTGATTTGTAATAATGGACGCTTAATGTTGCCAGAGAGAAGTACATCAGCCTAATATTTACTATTAGATAATTTTATAGAGATGTTAACCTAATACCAACATGAAAGAAAAACGTTTAAGGAATTCAACAACAAACAATATACAGGTACCACAGTAAGGTTTCTACTGTTGAAAATAAATGTGAGTATTCTAAATTCAAGATTATGCATGTACACTGAGTGTAACTTTGAGAGCAAAAATACACTAGGAGTACAAGATGTTAAAATCCAAATATTTGAATGGAACTGAGCAGTCTCTTTGTTGTCTATTACCCTTGAGAAAACTTTCCTTCATTATATAACAAACATTCTATGCTGGCTGTATTGAATAGTAATAGAAAGTTTCAGAAATGCAAGTTGAATGATTTATTTGGCTACTACAAAACCTAACAGAAGCAATTGGCCTATATATATTTTGTCATGTAGTTCCTGGCCATTTTCAAATAAGTTCCCATGCTTTATTAAATGTTGAGGAAGAATAAAACACAGATATATATGTGTGTGTGTGTGTGTGTGTGTGTGTGTGTATTTCTATATAACCTACGTATAAACTATAATAAATATAAACATATGAAATATACTTTTATATAAATATATAAAAATTTATAAATATGTAAAAATGTTAAATATATAAAACTTTATAAATATATAAAAATTAAATATATATCATTTACATATAAATCCCATGCTTATATATTATAGAATTCAAAATTTATAAATATACTTAGTATATTTTATCAAATTAGAAATAATACCATATTAATAATAATTATAATAAATCTTAGGAAATTATCTTTAACCTAAAACCAGCTAAGTAGTATGCTTATGCATAAATTCCAATTTTTGGTCAATTATGTACCTTAACAGACTTGTGAAATAGAATAACTCTAGGATAGACTTTGGTTTTCTGAAAGAAGAAAAAACTATGAATAGATGGACAAAACTGTGTATTACATTTAAAGTAGGAAGGGGGCGCCTGGGTGGCGCAGTCAGTTGAGCGTCCGACTTCAGCCAGGTCACGATCTCGCGGTCCGTGAGTTCGAGCCCCGCGTCAGGCTCTGGGCTGATGGCTCGGAGCCTGGAGCCTTTCCGATTCTGTGTCTCCCTCTCTCTCTGCCCCTCCCCCGTTCATGCTCTCTCTCTCTCTGTCCCAAAAATAAATAAAAAAACGTTGAAAAAAAAATAAAAATAAAGTAGGAAGAATGTCTGGAAATGGTATAGAGGTCTAAAGTAGAACTCTGTGGAGATCTTATGTCTATGTTTTGGGAAGGTGTATGTAAATAAAGATGATTTTGGTAAAGATTGGCCAGTTATATAAATAAAATCCAGCCAAGGTTAATCTTAGAAAAACTAAGAAAACAGAAGTATCATGAATGAGGACTGTAAACAATGTCAAATGTGATTGATATTCTTTGTGAGTTATTTACGATATTGGGGAAATGTGGCTTACTGGAAAGTTGTGAGTGGGGGACAGATTGCAGTTAGATTAAAGGATAAGAGGTGAGATTTAGTCAGGGGATGAGTTAGTATAGTTGGGGCATAGTAATGGCGAGGGTAACCTACTTTTCCTAAGACTTTTGCAGTAAAATATTTTGAGGTAAATGGTAGATGCAGGGGGAATATTGAAGTTTCTGGGAATATTTTATTTTCTTGTGGCTGATGTTTTTTCAAATGGGTAGAATTGAGAAGAATGTTGGGATATTGAATTGAAATTGTCAGAGGAGAGAACCAGAAGGTTTAGACCATGGAAATAAGTTTTTGATAGAATGAAATCAAATGGTATTGAAAATCCAAGGAGATGAATTTATACAGAAGGAGTACTAATAATTTCAATGAGTACTACTAATTTCAATGCATGTTATAGCATGGTGAAAAAAGTAATTTCAATATGATTGAAATAAAGGAGAAAATATTTATGGAAGCAGCTGAATGTATATACTATGTGTAAGAAGAGTATAGAATTTAATTGTATTTTTCAATGAAGTAGGAAAATAGCACCTGCAAAGAGAAGGGTGAATTGTCAAGTGAAGAATTGAAGCAATATGGATGCCTTGAAATTGCTAACGTGGTAAATATGAGTGAAATTTTACTACAAAACATTGGGCCAATAGGGAGAAATCAGTGAACAAAGAAATAATACTGAAATATAATTGTTTCCTATTTTATCTCTCTTCCAACAATTAAATCATAGAATGATCTTGCTTTTTGAATTGTTTTTATTAAATATCAAGCTCTATGAAATCAAAGAACGGAACACGATTATCATTAAAATTGGTACAATATTGCCACTTTAGTGATTAGTAAATTCTTTATAGATTGAAAATAAATTGACATATAAACAATAGCTCTCAATTTGGCAAGCAATTGCCAATGATTGTGACATCCGTAATGGTAGGAAACAGTAGTGAGAGACTGAGCAGTTTAAATTTGAAATTTCAGATGTACTTTTCTGGATCAAAAGAAAATCTAGTGGTCTTGTCAGCGAATAGCTTAAGCAAAAGGGACTGTCATTCTAGGTGATGACGGAAAGGAACTTGCAAGTTTTAATAGCATATTTCTTCCACAAATACATGACTGTTACACCAAAGAGTGGTTGGACACGTAAGTAAAACCTATGTAATACAAGAGAGTCCATGATTTAGTAGATAATAAGGAAACCAAGCATCATTTTTGAGTTGTGAAATACTCAGAAAAGTTGAAAATCATGCTGATTTGGAAAGTAAGAAAAAACACAATGCATGTTATGGATCACTTAGGTACTTCTAGTGATGCAGAACATTAAATAAGGGGAGAAGATAAGAGAAACAAAACAAAAATGATAGATTGAAAGGCAGTAAGTTATGCGTATGAGAGAAGGTATAGCCTAGTAAGACAAAATAAAATGAAATATGAGAAAATATTTTTTAGACTAAAACATAAAGAAAGGGACTTTAGAGAATTTCTGATGTAATACCAACTGTTAATCATTAGATAGCTGAAAACATGCCAGATACCATGGTAAGAACTTTGCATTTATTAAATAATCCACTTCTTGCACAAGTCCTCTAAGTATTTTTATACTTTACAGATGAGGAAACTAATGTTTGGAGTAATTAGATGATTCCCTCAAAGTTTTTTTTTTTTTTTAATTTTTTTTTCAACGTTTTTTATTTATTTTTGGGACAGAGAGACAGAGCATGAACGGGGGAGGGGCAGAGAGAGAGGGAGACACAGAATCTGAAACAGGCTCCAGGCTCTGAGCCATCAGCCCAGAGCCTGACACCGGGCTCGAACTCACGGGCGGCGAGATCGTGACCTGGCTGAAGTCGGACGCTTAACCGACTGCGCCACCCAGGCGCCCCCAAAATTTTAAAAATATAATGTAAAATTGGGGATTCAACCTTGCCTGCCTGACTCTGAAGCAAAAGTGCTTAGCATTCCCCACTATAATTTGTCTATAATTAAAATGCTGTGCTCTTAATAGGCTAGAATATGGACTAAAGAGATAAATATTTGGCATGATAAGTTATATAAATATAACAAATTCACATAAATTATAACCTCTGTAGTAGAATAAAGGAAAGGCAAATTTGCATGTGAGAAAGGAGTATTGAAGACTAACAAAATTGACAAGAACAAAAATGACATTTTACATGAAATGGAACTGCTAAATACCATGTTCAAATTAAAAAGGCAAATTAAAGATCTAACTAATGTGATTATCTTAGTTTGAATTCTTATGGGAGCAGATTTTAAGAGAAAAATTTGAATGCAAATATTTATTTTGGACACCGGTCTACCTCTTTTTTTCCCATGGGAAAGTTGGAAGCGGGGATTTTCATCTTTAACTGCTCTGTGCTGAGCCATGGAGAGGGCTATGGTGACTGGCTAGTTCAAAATGGCTTTTATGTCCCTCCACCCCCTGCCACCCCCAACATTGGCTTCCAGGAAGTTTAGAGTTTGCTAGCTTCCATTAGCATTCTGAGATAGGCTAGGTCAGTCCTCTGGGCAGCTTCCATAAAAGCTGGGGCATTGGATGCATGGTCTGCCCTTTGCCCTTTCCAGGGAAAAGTTGGAAGTTGGAGTTTTTCCTCAGTATTCTTTACTGGGCCTGCAGGAGGAGCTCTGGCAATTGTATCCAATCTGCCGTCTTTTCACTCTGCCCCAGGTGGCTAGAGTGTACCCTTCTGTTAGTATTCTGAAGCAGACAGGGCAGAAGGCAGAAGAGCTGGAACTGTTGACTCATGGTCTAACTCTTGCCCTCCCCAGGAAAAAGTTAAGAGCTACGGGTTTCCTCTCCATTAAATGGTGCTGTGCCATGGATAAAGATTATGGCAAGAAGATTGCTCAGATTTCCCTGCTGGCCTTTTATGTAGCTGTTTTATGCTTGACTAGGCTGCAGGAGTCTCTTAGCTAGTTTTTGGATTTCTCACAAAGGGAACTTATCTGTTGTTGAATTGTTGGATTATAGGGGTTATGTGGGTCTAGGGCTTCCTATTCTGTCATCTTGCTGATATTGCTTCCTAAGCACTATTATTTAAAGCCAACTGAAATCTTTAGTCCCTTGACCAGATCTTATCCTGAAGTTTTTCAGCATTTCTCTTCAATTTATTTTACTTTTCTTCAAAATGGGGTCACCTGGCTAGTTCAGTTGGTAGAACATCTGACTCTTTTTTTTTTTCTTTTCTTTTTTTTTTTTTTTTTTTCATCTGACTCTTGATCTCAGGGCCATGAGTTCAAGCCCCACATTGGGCATGGAGCCTATTTATAATTTTTTTTTAAGGTTTATTTTTTGAGACAGAATGTGAGTGGGTTAGGGGCAGAGAGAGAGAGGGAGACACAGAAGCAGAAGCAGGCTCCAGGCTCCCAGCTGTCAGCACAGAGCCCGATGCGGGGATCGAACTCATGAGCTGTGAGATCATGACCTGAGCCGAAGTCAGATGCTCAACTGACTGAGCTATCCAGGTGCCCCTTGGAGCCTATTTATAAATATCTAGTATTCATTTTATACTTTTATCATTTCCAACAATACCCAAATTATGGAAAGAGCCCAAATGTCCATTGACTGACAAATGGATAAAGAAGGTGTGATGTGTATATATGATGGAATATTACTCAGCCATAAAAAATGGAATGTTGCCATTTGTAATGACATGGGTGGAACTAGAGAGTATAAAGCTAGGCAAAATAAGCCAGAGAAAGATACCATATGATTTCACCCATGAGGAATTTAAGAAACAACATGAGTGAACATAAGGGAGAAAGAGGCAAACCAAGGAATAGACTCTTCACTATAAAGAACAAATTGATGGCTTCTGGAGGATGGGGGGGGGGGGCGGGTAAAATAGGTGATGGGGATTAAAGAAGGCACTTGTGTGAGCACTGAGTGTTATATGTGATGAGTCACCAAATTCTGCACCTGAAACTAATACTGCACTCAATGTTAACCACCTGGAATTTAAAAATTTGGAAAAAATATTAGTGTTTGAGACAACAACAAAAATAAGGTTTTTCCCACTGCAGCTCTCCTTCATGGATTAAAATCTCAAAGTACTGAAGTAACTACTTACCAAGTGATTAGAATAGCATGTATTATTAGACTCTATTATAAATGACTATTTCAGCAAGATAAATCATACCCTAAGGTAAAAAATTAATGCAACTTTCAAAATGTCACTCTTAACTTCCTTCTTGTTTGCCCTTAGATAATATTTGATTCAGTGTGTGTTATTTGAACAAAATTCTATTCTAATACTTGAAGCGACAAATGGAATACTGAACTGGTTAGCAAATGAGAGATTTCTCCAAAGGAAAATTATATAACAGTGGGATTATAACTAATTATATGTACACATTTGAGACATCCTAGTGTAGCTGACCAAGGAAATGTAGCAGAGCTGCTGTATTAACTGGTGTCTATTTTCTGGGTTAATCAATTAAATTATAATGTCAAGTAATATCTATTGATTAACTCATGCAACTTTGTAGAAGACTTCTGTAGGGTTTATTTTATAACCCTTAAAGTCTGAACTATTTTCCTCAGTCTTTGATGAATTATTGTATCCACTTATAAAAAAATAACAAAAAACTGTCTGCCAATGAAAGGAAGTCAGGTGTTCTAACCTTCAGTGGCTGAAACCATCTTAAGTGACCCAGAACTTTAGAAAGAACATTGGCTTTTTCCAAAAGCACTCAAAAAAACCTTCTTCAGTAAGACTGACGTTTACCCACTGCTGTACTTAATAGCTTTTGCTCTTAAGAATCTCATGCAAAATTCATTGGATATTATGGCAGAAGGGATCATATCTGCCTAGTGTGCTGAAGGAGGAAGGGGAGTGAGAATGGGCCTTATGCTCAATGCTTTTGACACATCGCGAGTGGCACCTAGACACACAGAGCTGAGGGGGGAAAGTAAAGTCGCTGGGCTTTGCAAATGAGCAATATTTCTAGAGTTGTCATATTTCATATCTATAAACGCTGATATCATGTAGTTCACTTTGTTGTGTAGACCTGAAGCAGAGCCAATTCACAGGGAAACTCGCAGGCTCAGATTGTTACAGGGAGAATATAAGGGACACATATACTTTCCCGTGAAAGGGATGGAATTAAATTCAGAGGCTGAAGGGCTATTTTTTCCTAATGCCAGCAGACATCAAGTTAAATTTAAATTTTCTCTTCTGCAGACCACCAAATATGTGCTGTTTGAAGTCAAACGAATCATAAAACAAAATGCCCACAAAGAGATAATAAAATAGTTTGGTATATATTGTTTTATTCTCAGAATCCATTTTAAGTTTTCATAAAATGACCATCATGATGAAAAAAAATGCAGTCAAGCTGAAGCTGTGGTAGAATATGGAAGATAGTGCAATGCAGATGACAGCAAAATTCTGCTTTTTTGAAATTCCACTCTATAAGAGAGTATTGAAATAATACATTAAATGGTTTATTGCAAATGTACTTATTTAAAAAATTGAGATCTACCTTTGGAGATCATGATATAAAATGTAGGAACAGCTACTCTAAATTTCTCTGTTGAAAGCAGTTCCATTAACATAAGAAGGAAAGTATGAAATTTGCATGCTGAAAATCACAATTTCTGTTTTTCTACGCTCTGAGTGCTAATATACAAAAAAGTTACATGGATGAATGACTTTGAATCTAGAAATGTATCTGGAGAGGAAAACATGGTGCTGTATTGCTCAAATAAGCTGAACTTTCCTACTTCTAAAATATTTTAGGGGTGTCTAGGTGGCTCAGTCATTTAAGCTTCTGATTTTGGCTCAGGTCATGATCTCATGGTTCATGACTTTGAGTCCTGTGTTGGGCTCTTTGCTGATAGCCCAGAGCCTTCTTTGAATTCTCTCTCTCTCTCTCTCTCTCTTTCTCTCTCTCTCCCTCTGCACCTCTCCCACTTGTGCTCTTTCTCTGTCTCTCAATAAATAAACATTAACTTTTTAAAAATATTTTAAGGGAAGTCAGTATTTCTTTTAGGTTCAGATTTTTTTTTCTTAAATGTGGCCAAGGTGATCTATGATCATTTAATAGCTTTTTTTCATACATAGCTAGAGTGTATTTATATAAAGCATTGCAATAGAAGTTGAATATATTTAAAGAAATTACAAAAGACTACTCTTCATGTGATATCTTGCCATCAGATTCCAGTATCTTCCATGTTAAGAAAGAAATTATGTTTTGAGTCAGACCTGGGTATAAATCCTAGTTATCTTCTTGGTATGCAGTACCTCTTGATTTCTCTTAAACTTCTGTATTTCCTTTCCTTTCTCTCCATTTTTTTTTTTTTTTTGGGAATTACTTAGGCTTCACTTTACATAGTGTTGTATAATGAAGAGAGATGGATGTGGTATATTCATTAGGAGAAAAGCAATGGCAATGAAAACTGAAAAAAGGAATCATATTCAAGAGACATTTATGAGGAAGTGTTCATAAATAGTTCTAAGTGTTCTAAATAGCTTTCATTTTTCTCTCCAGCAGCCCCTTCTCCTGTCACTCTTATTTTTATCAGTTACCTGGATTATGCTTCTTTGGAGTAAACACATATTTATCTTCTGTTCTTTCCTTCTTATTCACCCAAACATCATGCAATCTGTTACTAGTTGATATAGTCTGTAACATGTTTCTTTAATGTTGGCAAATTTGCACTTTTTTTCAATCTTAGTTTCTTGAATTTGATATTACTAATAAGCTAATAAGTTTGTTACTATTTCATGTGAAGGACACTTGATTGTGTGAGTATTGTGTTTCCATCTATTCAGAGTATCATGAGGACAGTGCAGAGCAACTCAAGTGGAAGCTGTGTATGCAGTGGTCCCGGGTCATAGCTGAGGAACCCTGAGCTTACAGAAGTGACTGTATTAATAGGAAGCAGTAAGCAAGTTTCTTCTTTGTCCCTAATGGAGACTGCCTCAGTCTGTTTGGGCTGCTATAATAAAGTACCACAGACTGAGTAACTTATAAAGAGCAGGAATTTATTTCTCATAGCTCTAAGAGTAGAAGTTTGAGATCAGAGTGCCAGCAAGGTCTGATTCTAATGAAAGCCTGCTTCTAGGTTGCAAACTGCCATTTTGTCTGTATCTCACATGGTGGAGATGCAGATGCTCTTTTTCTCTTCTTATAAGGACACATCCCTTCACTGGGGCCCCAACCTCATGACCAAGTGATCTTCCAAAGGCCCCATATCCCAATACTGTCATGTTGGGAGTTAGGATTTCAAAATATAAATATTGGACAGTCCATAACAGAAACATTGTCTCAGTGTTCAAGGTCTGCCACTGGAAAAAACCCTGAGAAATGGCCCAGGTAGAGCATGTTCGGGGCTTATAGTTCTTGGCATACTCAGCACCTAGAGTGGACTTCATTGGCATGCAACCTATGCAGTCACATAGAGCCCTGTTGCGTGAAGTGCCTTGTGTTTGTTTTTGTTTTTGCATTCAGTCCTATAAGTTATTTATCTGGTCTTGCTTGTTAAGATCTTAATGGAATACGCAGCACCTATGCCAGATTGCCTTTCCCAACAGCCATCACCCTGGATCAATTTTTCAATCACTTCTACCTTAATTAATATTACGAAGATTTTTAGTAGTTTTTTTTTCCTTGTAGTTTTGTCCTCCTGTACAGTGCTGTTAAACTAAATTCCAAATTCAGTTGTGAATATTGCTTGCGAATCCATTATCCTTGGATTGCAAATGTTACCTAATATCACCCAATCTGTTTCTTTACTGTAAACACACAGGAGAAATCTATTTCAGTAATACACAACTACTCTGTTTTCCTTGAACATAATTCTTTCTGCATTACTTCACATATTCCTAAGAGCAGAGACTGAGATAGGATTAGACATATATGAGAGTCAGTGGGAGAACTGCCTCTGAGAGACAAGTGAGAAGGAACTGGAAAAGGCGGGAAAAATCATTAGACTTTTTGTGCATCTGAACACTTAACATATCCCTATTAAGTTCCGTCTATTTTTTTAGGGTCTATTACTTTGCGAAGCTTCCAAAATTAATTGGCTGTACATAATTTTCCTTTGAAAGATCATAATTCTTCTAACTGTACACACACAAACGCACACAATAGGACAAATTTAGTCTCTCAAAGTCACAAATTTGCACTTTGTTTCAATTTTGGCATCCTGAATTTTATATTTCTTATCAGCTAATAAGTTTGTTAGTGTTATGTGTGCTGGTAGAAACATAAACTCTTGGTTGTGTGAGCATTGTGTTTGCATCTATTCATGTAGTTTCATGAGGACAGTGCAGAGCAACTCAAGTGGAGTTGTTTGTGTAACTGTACACAAATGCACATGATATAGGACAAATTTGATTTCAGTATTTACGATATGGATATAGCTTTTTCGTGTTTATTTTTTATTTATTTATTTTTTTAAAATTTTTTTTTCAACGTTTTTTTATTTATTTTTGGGACAGAGAGAGACAGAGCATGAACGGGGGAGGGGCAGAGAGAGAGGGAGACACAGAATCGGAAACAGGCTCCAGGCTCCGAGCCATCAGCCCAGAGCCTGACGCGGGGCTCGAACTCACGGACTGTGAGATCGTGACCTGGCTGAAGTCGGACGCGTAACCAACTGCGCCACCCAGGCGCCCCATTTGTGTTTATTTTTTGAGAGAGCCAGAGAGAATAAGCCAGGGAGGTGCAGAGAGAGAGAGGGAGAGAGAAATCTGCTGTGCTGTCTGCACAGAGCCCGATGCAGGCTTGAACTCATGAATCTGGAGATCATGACCTGAGCTGAAACCAAGAGTCAGTCGCTTAACTGACTGAGTCACCCAGGTGCCCCTTAACAAGTATTTTATAATGACATCTTTACTATTGTGAAATGAGTTTAAAAGATAGTAGAGCTTCATGGGTTGGAGGCCTGCATCGGACTCTGTGCTGACAGCTCAGAGCCTGGAGCCTGCTTCAGATTCTCTGTCTCCTCTCTCTGCCCTTCCCCTGCTCATTTTCTGTCTCTCTCTCAAAAATAAACATGAAAACATTTTTTTTCAAAGAGCATATAGCTTATGTACACATGGAACTTAGAAACATTTTACAGTTATAAGGAAAAAAAATGAAAAACCTAATTCTACTTATTTCAATTAAATAATATTGAAAACACGAAATGATTGCAACTGATACATAAAATAATGTATAAATGGTCAAATCTAACATTACGAGAAGATTTATATCCTTAGATACACCTCTGTCTAGATGTAATAGCTACAGATGCAGACTACATATTGTGTTGAAATATAAAATAACATTGATATTTGATCAAGTAACTTTCAAAATATTGAACAGTGTTTGGAAAATTTCTTTAATACAGAATACAACTATTAGAACTGATAAATGAATTCAGGAAGGTCCTAGGATACAAAATCAATATACAGAAATCCAATGCATTTCTAGACACTAATAATGAAGCAGCAGAAAGGGAAATTATGAAAACTATCACATTTACAATTGAACCCCAAATAATAAAATACCTAGGAACAAACTTAACTGAGGCGATGAAATACCTGTACTCTGAAAACTATAAGATGAGGGGCTGCTTGAGTGGCTCAGTTGATTGAGCATCTGACTTTGGCTTATGTCGTGATCTCATGGTTTGTGAGTTCGAGCCCTGCATCAGGCTTGCTGTCAGCTCACAGTCCACTTTGGATCCTCTGTCCTCCTCTCTCTCTCTCTCTGCCCCTCACCACTTAGCACTTTCTCTCTTTCTCAAAAATATAAACATTAAAAAAATGACACAAATGGAAAGCTACTCCATGCTCATGAATTGGAAGAACAAATATTGTTAAAACGTCTCTCCTACCCAAAGCAGTCTACTGATTTAATGCATCTCTATCAAATACCAGCAGCATTTTTCACAGAACTAGAACACATAATCCTAAAACTTGTACAGAACCACAAAAGACCCTGAAAAGCCAAAGCGATCTTGAAAAAGAAAACCAAAACAGGAGGTATCATGAACCCAGATTTCAAAATATACTGCAAAGGTGTAGTAATGAAAACAGTAAAAGTATGGGCAGAAAAATTGACCCAAAGATCAATGGAAGAGAATAGAGAGCCTAGAAATAAACACACAATTATGTGGTCAATTAATCTTTGACACAGGAGTCAAGAATATGCAATGGGAAAAAGTCTTCAACAAATTGTGTCTGGAAAACTGGACAGCTACTTGCTAAAGAATGAAACTGTGCACTCAACACCACACAAAACATAAAATGGATTAATGATTTAAATGTGAGACCTAAAAATCATAAAAATCCTAAAAGAGCACAAGCAATAATTCCTCTGACATGGGCTGTAGCAACATTTTTCTAGATATGTCTCATGGAATAAGGGAAATAATAAAAATTATTGGGGCTACATCAAAATAAAAAGCTTCTGCACAGCAAAGATAACAATCAAGAAAACTAAAAGCTTACTACATGGGAGAAGATATTTGCTAATGACACATCTGATAAAGAGTATCAAAAAATTGTAAAGAACTTCCTCAATACTACCCCTGACACAAAATAATCCAATTAAAAAAATGGGCAGAAGACATGAACAGACATTTCTCCAAAGAGGACATACAGATGGAAAACAGACATGTGAAAAGATGCTCAATATCACTCATCATTAGGGAAATGCAAATCAGAATCATAATGAGATATCATTCACATCTGTCAGAGTGGCTAAAATCAAAAACTTAAGAAACAGGATTGGTGAGGATGTGGAGAAAAAGGAACACTCTTGCACTGTTGGTGGGAATGTAAGCTCGTGTGGCCACCATGGAAAACAGTATGGAGGTTCCTCAAAAAATTAGAATTAACATGATGCAGTAATTCCACTACTGGGTATTTACCTAAAGAATATGAAAGCACTAATTTGAAAAAAATATATGCACCCCTGTGTTTATGGTTGCATTATGTACAATAGCTAAATGATGGAAGCAGCCCAAATGTCCATTGATAGAGGAATGATTAAATAAAGAAGTGGTTTGTATATACAATAGAATACTACTCACCCATAAAAAAGAATGAAATCTGGCCATTTGCAACAATCTGGATGGATCTAGAGAGTATCATGCTAAGTGAAATAGTTAATCAGAGAAAGACAAATAGATTATTTTACTCATACGTGGAATTTAAGAAACCAAAGGAACAGGATAAAAAGACAAACCAAAAAACAGACTGGTAAATATAAAGAACAAACAGTATCAGAGGAGAGATTGGTGGGGGAATGGGTGAAATGGGTGATGAAGATTAAGAGTACACTTATCATGATGAACAAGGAGCAATGTATAGAATTGTTGAATCACTATATTCTACTCATGAAGCTAATTTGACACTCTGTGTTATATTGGGATTAAAGAAATAAAAAAAAAAACTCTTCTTTTGGCATAAATGGTAGTTACATTTCTAGGAAATAGGGAGTATTTAAAACTGAAAAATTATTTTTGTGTTAAATATTGGGTCCTAGGCTCAGATGACTTAGCCTGTTTATCGCATCCACTAATATATGGTGAGATATTTGGAAGTAGTGTGGAATGTGAAGAAATTCTTCACTAATGACAGGCATCTAAGCATTGAAGGATGCCTAATATCTCTGACCACGCTCATTAAATGTTAGTAGGTTCCCATCATTATTCTCAAATGTCCCATGTGTGGGAACTGTCCCATGCAAACAATTATTTAGAGCATTGACCGTAGAGATGCTGCTTTCCTAATATAGTAGAGGAGCTGTTCCAGATATGCCTGGAACAAAGGGCCAGCATTATTTTATGGTTGTGAGAGCTGAAGTAGCTAAATATAACAGTAAATCTGTGTGATGGAACAACAACAAAAAAGACAGGGGTGATAAATGGGTGTTATATCTCTACTTTTTTGATGGTGAGAAATTTCTAACTAAAATGTGTCTCATGAAAGAAGATAAAATGTCATCATACTTCTAAGTAATTTCCCATTCATGGTTAATTTATCTAGTTTCCTTATTACTCTATATCTTGAGTCTCCTTTTCTGGTCACCCAGGCTTGTATGTGTTCTTAGTAAACAAAAGTTAATTTCCAGATGTTTTCTTCCTAGGTATCCATTACCAATCAGCTTATTTACATTTTTGCCTAGGAGTAGAGCCAAGTGTATTTTTCTTTCTTTTTTTCCCCCCTCAAGTTTACTAGCACGCGCACTCAAGTATGCACATGTGCGCAAGAGGGGGAGGGGCAGAGACAGGGAGAGAGCATCTCAGGCAGGCTCAGTGTCAGGAACCATGAGATCATGACCTGAGCTGAAGTCAAGAGACGCTTAACCAGCTAAGCCACCTAGGTGCCCCTCATTCTTATTTTTTAACCTTACCATTTTTAAAGATCAGAACATTCCCCACTCTCCACTTAAAACACTTTTTAAACAACACCTTCTCTATGATTTCTTTTACATGTCTATTATCAGTCAGGAATGAAAAAAAAATTAACAGATTTAAATGGGATAGGATGGTTTTATAATTGTTTTTCCCATAGAGAGCTTTAGGGCTCTATAATCAGTATCTGTTGTTTCCAATTCAGAAATTGTTCCCCTTGGTGTAGAGGGAAATTAGGTGATTAATTACATATATTTATTTATTTTTTCATATGAAAACTATAGGGGACAGGCTTTGTGAATCCTATATATAAATTTTTATATAAAACACAAAACTATGTGAAAGTTTCACTGAAGTAGTAAAAACTGAAATGAGTCACTTGTTGAGGGTAATTACTGAAAAATTTCAATTAAAAATTGACATTTATGAGTTATTGTATGTCATCAATAGTTGAAATTGTAACACATCAAGTTACTTCTAAGAGAAAAAAAGCTTTATAAAAATAGCTTTTTAGATCTAAAGTAAATACATTTTAGAAAAGGGAAAAATGATATACTTCATACATTTTAGAAATTTCCTATTCATATTATTCATGATGATGATAGACTTGGAAAACAGGCATACATTATTTTATTAATATAAAGATATATCAGTTAATAATGCCTTTGGCTTCAAGTAATGCATGCATGACCAATACTAGCCTAAACCAAAAAGCAATTGTCTTTCTCGTACATGAACAAATCCAGAAGTTGGTTGGTGGTGGTGGTTGGCTGCTCCAAGGCGCCATCAGGGATCATCTCCTTTTGTCTTTCTGCCATGTTATCAGTAGTTGCTGGCTTTCTGGTCTCAGTGGTTGTTACTTTACAATGAAGTGACAATAAGAGTGCCACTGTTGCATGATTTATGCAGATAACTGATAACTTCTGCATTGCCCAAATGTCCATGGCATGAATTTCTGTATTTATTGTTAAGAAACACAGCAGGATAAAAACCACCAGTTTAATTGCTATGATTTATTTGTTCATAAATAGTGACCTGAGTTTAAGAAATTGCCTTAATTATTGTGATTTATGCTACTGTTTTATAGAATTACTCATCTGATTACAATTTATTGGGGGTTTTCATGAAGGTAAAAATTGTGTGGATTTATAAAGTAGAAGTTAATACTATATTAATACTTTTAAGACTATTACTATATGTTTTCCAAAGTATAAAGAAAAGGGAAAATTCATGTTTGATTCTAAGAAGTTTATCTTAGGTCACATTTATTCAAACTTAAATTTACAACTAAGCTTAATTTTAAATGTGTTTCACTTTGGCTTTAAAATTTAGGCACTCTTGTTACAGTACTCCCAAGACTGTTTGCTAAAGAGTTTTCAACAAAATGTATTTAAGTTTTAACTAAAATGTGTTACTACATTTTTATGCTTCGTCGAGGGAACAAAGTTAACATTGTTTTGCAGTTAACCTGTAGAGTCTTGTCTTCAGAGATGGCTCCTTGAAATGATAAACTAGGTTTATTCCACAAACTATTTTCATTTGGTGTAATGAACTGACATGTATTTAAAGCTTCTTTGAAGATGAAACTGTGATGTGCTTTAAATGTCTCATAGATGTAGATTATTAACACGTTTGAAGACAATTTAAATATCCAAATTTAGGAAGTGGTTTTACATAAACTAGTATAGTATAGTGTAAGAAATTATTACACACTCAGTGTTAAGAATAAAAGTACAAATCACCTATTAACTCAAGGATATTAGCCAAATTGTGGATTAACTATAATACAAATTTAATCCAGTGTTGCTTTTTAGCTTCTAAAAGAGGTTTTAATTTACTGTGATCTCAGAAAATAAATAATAGTAATTTAAATGTTAACATAACTCATACATATTTAGGAAAATAACTCTGCAGCTAAAATATTTATATGAACTAGTGTTATTAACAAACCTTAATAGAAAGTTTCCCAAGGGTGATTCAGACAATAATTGGGGCACAGTTTTCAGATGGGATCCAAGTGGGAGTTGTAAAATCTAATAGAAATCTGAATATGGAAAACTGTTGAGAGAGTCTAGTCAGTTTTATAATACCATGCCCTGCCACTCTGGGAGAGTATATTAAGCAATGCCATAATTTATTGAAATCATTGTAATATATTTAGTACTGGTCCCACGACTATACAATAGTTTATAGTATCTGAATATATGATTTCACTTATTGTTACATGGATATTTGTTTTCCCAAATAATGAAGATTCTGAGTAGGACTATGAAGATAAATTATTCCCCTGAAGCATTATGCAAGAAAATAATTGCTAGTAGCTTTTTGTTTTGTTCTTAAAGTGAAGATGTTGTTATAATATTTCCTTTACAGAATTCTAGAAGAATTGATAGAGGTTTTCTATGAGAGATAAAACTATTAGGAACTAGCCATTCTCCTTGAGATTCTGGAAATTTAGAGCGTGTGAATTCAGCCCATTGGACCAGGTGCCATATACAAAAGACAGTGATTTCTGGCCCAAATATCATTCACTTTCTTGTAAATTTCTGTAAGAGAGGATGAATAGTGGTAGAATTTCTGAGTGGTAATGTAGATATTTATTTACAGCCTTGCTGGGACTTAAGAAAAAGGAATATCTAGATGAATGGCTCATATTGTAGTAACTTTTGGGAACTCACATAAATTAAAATTATGCATTATAATTCAACCTTCAAATTCCAAGAAGTGTCTGAGAGTATGTAAACTGAAAAAGGCACTCTCTCTTTTCCTCTCATCCTTCCCTTTCTTCATACAAGTGTTTTTTTTTAATGTTGGAATTCCAAAAATCCCTGTTCTATCTCTATTTTTTATATGTTGGAATTCTAAAAATCCCTGTCCTTTGTCTTCTTCTACTCTACACACCTGACTTGTACAGTCAAGTGTATTACATGAGTCACAAAGTAAATCCCCCATTCTAGGATCTTTTGTGAACTGTGACGCCATACATGGGTGATTTTCGATTAAACACATTTCTTACAATAAAATATATATATTTTTAGAAATCACATTGAAAAGTTTTTAATGTGTTAGTATCATTGATTGGTTAAATGTGTAAACTTCAGAAGCATACTGCCATTGAATTATAGAAAAAAAATGGCTTTTTTCATGGTCAAGTCTTTCTGAGCAAAAAAAAATTGCAGACTGAGAATGTCTCTTTTTCCTTAGAAACATTTGCTTATGACATTCTAAGGTGATAGACATACCAGAGCCATGCCACATGTACTACATGACAGACATAATTCTATCTTAGTAAATACAAAATTCTCCTAAAACCCTGTAAGATTGATATTCTTATTCACATTTTAAAAATGAGACAGGAAAAGCACAGAGTATTATGCAACTTTCCTAAGGTTACACAGCAGTAGGAGAAAGACCTGGAATCTGAACACAGCAGCCTTGGTTTGAAGGTCAAACATTAGTGTACTAGGTATACTGTCTGTTAATAGTAGCTTGATAAATGAGTTGTTACTTAGTTTTATATTAGTACTACCATTTAAAAAAAAATTCACTTTCCCCAAAGCCTACAGATCTGTAATACAGGTGGTCAGAGTATTTTCTGTACCATCCTTAAATACGTACGCATCCTGTTATGTGTGGACTGCTTTAATGAAATGACCTCAAATGATGATGGAGTAAGACTACCACTGAAACCCAGAATCATTAAACCACTGAAGAATCCCACTTTTTCAACAGAAGTCTGAACCTTGTCCAAACCAAAGAGGTCATTTAGATTCTGCTCCATGTCCTGCTTCGTGTTTTTCCTGAGGAACTGAGACAAACTAAGTATTTGAAAGAGGATATGAAGGGAGAAAAAAATGGAAAAAATTATCCATTAATGTCTAATACTACCCAAACACTTGTGTCTCCTTTCATTCTTGGTGTTTTCAATGAATTTATTCTCCATTTGCCCTTACTGTTGGTAATTAGTTTTGTTCTTGGGGAGTTTGGAGTTGAGTACATATATATCCTTCCGTAAACCATTATACTTGTATCCTTAGTAAATCTCTTTGCTGAAACACAAAAATACTGTGGTCCTAGTATCTGAATTATTGACAGAGGTCCCAATGCCTTGCAGATGATTTTTCATTACACTTGTTCCTACAGTTTCTGCCATCTTTTCTTGGTCCATGGGGGAGGACTGTTAGAATCCATATGGAATTCTCAACAGTCCTTTGCCTCTGTCTTATTGACCATCTCTGGGGGCTTGGTACTAGAAACAGGAACTCAACCATTCTTCACGTTACTGATTGCAGCACTAAACTTTCTAGAGAGATCGATCTACTTGCAGTTTGCAGTTATGGCTGGCATTTTGTATAAGTCCTCTTGGTGACAGAGAATGGAGTAACACTAGTTCAATTCTGAAATGTATTGTTCTTCTGTACTGCTCTCTCCTTGTTAACAAAAAGCACAGTCATTTTTCCATTTCTTAAGGCTGTTAGCAAGTTTATAACAATGACTTATTATAGGTATAACCACTGTAGCTCTAAAAGTATCAATTAATGTCAACATTTGTATTTGTAATTTTATAAAATAGTAACGAGATTCAATTTACTTCTTGTCACTTCCAGCCAAGTCACTAATGATCGTCATTGTTTTAAAGGATGTGGAAACAACTATTTAGATGACATGGGTCAGTGCCAATAAAGATTTTGATTTCTGGGCACAATACAGATAGAAAAAATAGTATTCCTTGAGTAAAGCAAAAAGCCAGAGTATAAGCAAAACAGGGTCACCTGCTTCTGTCATTTAAATTGACACCCTGTTAGTCAGACTTAAGTGACTGCTAGTCACTTATCCACAGCATCACCAGCACAACCAATTCCTCATCAGTATGACCTTAGGAGGGTAGTTAAAACTTTGTCTTTTTATCTCAAATGTTCAAATGCAATATCTTTATAAAACAATGAAGCATACTATTAAACTATAGAGGATTCTCAGTAATTAATTCCCCATAAAGACTTCCAAAGGTAAAAATGAATAATTAGCAACGATCATAGTTTTAAAATAATAAGTACACAAATACTCCTTATAGTAGGTATAATCATAAATTCTGTGTAACTTTTAGACATAATTTATGTCCAGATCTCATATCTACCATATAGTTGGTTTCTTGTGCCTTGTGTATTTTTATTAGTTTTGTTACTGTTGTTTAAACAAAACATGGCAGTTTCTAACTTAATATCCTTGATCTCTCTTGTCTAAATGTCATTGAAGACCAGATGTTAATTCGGTGAGGAAACAGTAAATGTTGGTTTGGTAATTCAGATGACAAATACCTTCTCCGAGTTTTGTCCTTCCTGCTCACCTGGCATTGCCTGTGTTAATAGTGTACCCTGTATATGCCATTCATTTTGAACAGTATGCTAGCATTTGTTTGCATTACTTTGAGATCCTATAGCAAATGGCATTTGAAAAATGATCTCCCATTTCTCTAAAAAGTATATATTTTTTCTTTTTTTCTTTTTTCCCTCTCATTTCCCATATTTTTGCATTAACTTACCTGTCATTCTTGCCAATTCTTACCTATATACCAGGAGTCAGCAAATATTCATCATAAAAGGGGAGATAGTAAATGTTACAGGTTTTGTAATCTTTCATTATTCTTCCTCTACTGATTATTCTTACAATAATTACATTTAGATTACAATAATTACATTTAGATATGTAATTACAATAATTACATTTAGATATGTAAAAAACGTTCTTAGTTTATGGGACACAGACTGTGGTTCACAGGCCATGATTTGCCACACTAAGCCACACGTTCATTTTATACTTGGATTTGTTTTACACACAAACCTAATTATTAGTGCAGTTTGGAAATGAAGACAAAACATAAGGAATAATACAAATATATGTAAAGTTTTACTAATGTACAGTGGAAAGAAATCCTTGCTCTGGATGCCTATTAATAATGATGGTTATTATGACAAGTTGACAAAAAAATGAAAATATTTTTTTAAATATGTGTTTATTTTTGAGAGAGAGAGCAAACAGGAGAGGGACGGCAGGGTGGGGGGGTTGGACAGAGGATCTGAAGCAGGCTCTATACTGACAGGACAGCCTGTTGCAGGGCTCAAACTCACAAACCATGAAATCATGACCTAAGCTGAAGTTGGATGGTTAACCAACTGAGCCCCCCAAGTGCCCCAAAAAATGAACCAGTGTTTTTATGCTACATGTTTTCTCCTTGTCATTTTTGCCCTATATACCGTATGGTCTTCTTTTTGTCTTGCAGATGTATTTTCCTAAACTTTGTACATTAGTATATATCCTCCTTTGCATATTCTTTCTGCTGCTTCCTTTGGTCACTTTTGTGAGTGTGAATGATCCAACAGCCAAGGTATTAAGCATTTACTATGTGCTAACCATTCTTCAAAGATCTTTATTTGTATTAACTCATACTTCTACTAACCTTGGGAAGAAGTTGTATTCTCGCCATTTCACATGAGACAGAAGTAAGGAATAGTGAGGCTTTGTGAACATCCAAATAGCATTTCAAGAAAGTGGCAGATCCAGTTTTTTGTAGGTTCAAGTTTTTATTTAAATTCCAATTAGTTAGCATATAGTGTAATATTAGTTTCAGGTGTAGAATTGAGTGATTCATCACTTAACATACAACACCCCGTGCTCATCACAATAAGTGCCCTCCTTAATTCATATCACCTCCCCTCCAGAAACTCTCAGTTTGTTCTCTATAGTTAAGAGTCTGACTTATGGTTTGTCCCTTTCTCTTTTTCTTCCTTTGTGTTCATTTGTTTCTTAAATTCCATCTGTGAGTGAAATCCTGTGATATTTATCTTTTTCTAAGTTATTTTGCTTAGCGTAATACACTCTAGTTCCATCTATATCATTGAAAATGGCAAGATTTCATTCTTTTCTATGGCTAATATTCTATTGTATGTATATAACACCTCTTTTTT